>NW_026652293.1:42109471-42353131 GCF_009828535.3 Hylobates moloch
CATTTGACCCAGCCATCCCATTACTGGGTATATACCCAAAGGACTATGAATCATGCTGCTATAAAGACGCATGCACACATATGTTTATTGCGGCACTATTCACAATAGCAAAGAGTTGGAACCAACCCAAATGTCCAACAACGATAGACTGGATCAAGAAAATGTGGCACACATACACCATGGAATACTATGCAGCCATAAAAAAGGATGAGTTCATGTCCTTTGTAGGGACATGGATGAAACTGGAAAACATCATTCTCAGTAAACTATCGCAAGGACAAAAAACCAAACACCGCATGTTCTCACTCATAGGTGGGAATTGAACAATGAGAAATCATGGACAGAGGAAGGGGAACATCACACTCCTGGGACTGTTGTGGGGTGGGGGGATGGGGGAGGGACAGCATTAGGAGATACACCTAATGCTAAATGATGAGTTAATGGGTGCAGCAAAACAACATGGCACATGGATACATATGTAACAAACCTGTACATTGTGCACATGTACCCTAAAACCTAAAGTATAATAATAAAAAAAAAGAATGAAAAAAAAGACTCCATCTTGAAAAAAAAAATTTATGCACCTAATCTTTTTAGCATAATAGCATTGGATTTATCATCTACTCATTTCAATGGGTACTCGGCAAATACTGCTTTCTGTTAGTGATTGTGTTTTTATACAAAATATGAGTAGTATAGTATGATGGTGAAGAGCTCAGACTCTGAGATCAGAGAATTTGGGGCCAAATCCTGGCTCTGCCATTTATCAACTACGTGACTTTGGGCAAGTTATAAAAGCTTATTGGTCTCAGTTTTTTATGTCTGTAAAGGGAGATAATCTTTTTCTCCTACCTCATAATTGTTATAAATAAAGTTTCAGTGCCACAAAAGAAATAGCACTCGAATATCAAATTTTCTTTTTTCTTCTCAGCAAGGCAATTTACTTCTTTTTTTTTTTTTTTTTTTTTGAGACGGAGTCTCGCTCTGTCACCCAGGCTGGAGTGCAGTGGCACGATCTCGGCTCACTGCAACCTCCACCTCCCGGGTTCACGCCATTCTCCTGGCTCAGACTCTCTGAGTAGCTGGGACTACAGGCGCCCGCCACCACGCCCGGCTAATTTCTTTTTGTATTTTTAGTAGAGACGGGGTTTCACGGTGGTCTCAATCTCCTGACCTCGTGATCCGCCCGCCTCGGCCTCCCAAAGTGCTGGGATTACAAGCGTGAGCCACCGTGCCCGGCCAAGGCAATTTACTTCTATAGAAGCGTGCATCCTCACAGATGGAGCAATGGTGAGCGCACACGTGGACAAGGGAGCGAAAGGAGTTCTTATTCCTGATGCATGTGGCTAACATAAGGATGCTATGATGACTAATGAGATATTACCTGTAAGGCACTTAGAATAATGCTCAGCACCTGGGAAAACTGGCTACCATAAGCAGAAAACTGAAACTGGACCCCTTCCTTACCCCTTATACAAAAATTAACACAAGATGGATTAGAGACTTAAATGTAAAACCCAAAACCATAAAAACCCTAGAAGAAAATCTAGGCAATACCATTCAGGACATAGGCATGGGCAAAGATTTTAATGAAATCACGAAAAGCAATTGCAACAAAAGCTAAAGTTGACAAATGGGATCTAATTAAACTAAAGAGCTTCTGCACAGCAAAATAAAGTATCATGAGAGTGAACAGGAAACCTACAGAAAGGGAGAAAATTTTTGCCATCTACCTATCTGACAAAGGTCTAATATCCAGAATTTACAAGGAACTTAAACAAATCAACAAGAAAAAAACAACCCAATCAAAAAGTGGACAAAGGACATGAAGAGATGCTTCTCAAAAGAAGACATTTATGCAGCCAACAAACCTATGAAGAAAAGCTCAACATCACTGATCATTAGAGAAATGCAAATCAAAGCCACAATGAGATACCATCTCATGCCAGTTAGAATGGTGATTATTAAAAAGTTAAGAAATAACATGCTGGTGAGGCTGTGGAGAAATAGGAACACTTTTACACTGTTGGTGGGAATGTAAATTAGTTCAACCATTGTGGAAGACAGTGTAGTGATTCTTCAGGGATCTAGAACCAGAAGTACCATTTGATCCAGCAATCCCATTATTGAGTATATATGCAAAGGAATATAAATAATTCTACTATAAAGACACATTCACACGTATGTTTATTATAGCACTATTTACAATAGCAAAGACATGGAACCAACCCAAAAGCCCATCAGTGATAAACTGGATAAAGAAAACGTGGTACATATACATCATCAAATACTATGCAGCCATAAAAAGGAATGAGATTATGTTTCTTTGCAGGAACATGGATGAAGCTGAGAGTCATCATCCTTAGCAAACTAACACAGGAACAGAAAACCAAACACCACATGTTCTCACTCCTAAGTGGGAGCTGAAAAATGAGAACACATGGACACAGGGAGGGGAACAACAAACACCAGGGCCTGTCATGGGCGGCAAGGGGTGGGAGAGCATCAGGACAAAGAGCTAATGCAGGCAGGGCTTAATACCTAGATCATGGGTTGATAGGTGCAGCAAACCACTATAGCATATGTTTACCTATGTAGCAAACCTGCATGTTCTGCACATGTATCCAAAACTTAAGGTAAAAATAATAATAATAATAATGCTCAGTACCTAGATTTTTTTCAGTGGATATCAGCTGCTTATTATTCTACCTTGTGAGCTTCTTAAGGGCAAGGACTATGAATTCATTCATTCAACAACTACCAAGCATGTATTATGTGCCAGGCATTGGATTTACGGAGATGGTTAGTACACCAGTACCTGACAACAGAGTCTAGTGGACATCAATAGGTACTTTTCTACAAATATGGAGATGAGTTCTATGTGAGGTATATACAAGATAATAAGGGACCTCAGTGTTACAATGATTAATTTTGCCCAAGAGAGCCAAGAAGAATTCAACCTTGAAGTTGGAAAGGCATATACCAGATTTGAAAGGCAGAGAGAACATTCTAGGGGAAGTGCATGTTAGATACTTACACATATCTGTGTGTGTGTATACACATAGGAATATATATACATATATATATTCAAGATTGAACATATGTATACATATGGAATATTGTTAAATCATCTCTGAGAGATATGATTTTAAATGTCCCATTGTGACTACAGATTTGCTGATCTGTCAGTATTTGTCCTATAAGTTTTTAGTCAATATTAGGTAAATATAAGTTTATGATTGTTATATCTTCCTGGAGGAGGTTCTTTTCATTATTATCTAGTATTTTTTATTTTTACTAATGCTTTTTTTCTTAATTTGTTTTTGGTGAAATACTAATATCATTACCAGCTGTATTTGAATCATATGTTACATCTTGTTTCATACAATTTAGTTTCAGTCTTTGGGCCATTTTGTTTTGAATATGTCCCTTTCATGAAGTGTATAGCCAAATGACCTAAAAATCTAATGTGATAATCTCTAGCTTTTAATAAATGAATTTAATTCATTTACCATTATTTTGATTACTACTTTTTGGATATATTTTTACCATTTTATTTTGTGTTTCTTTTTTCTTCTTACTAATGAATATCATTTGATGGTTCTTAAAACAAGTCTTTATAGGTAGAAAACACTCTTCTTTTGTGAATCTGAATATGATTTTATTTTTCTTACTTCTTTTTATAGTCTGAACTGTATTTCTCCCCTACCCCCAAATTTATATGTTGAAGTTCTAACGCCCAGTCCTTACAATGTGACTGTTTAGAGATAGATCCTGTAAAGGGGGTGATTAAGTTAAAATGAGGCTGTTTGTGTGGGCCCTAATCCAATATGACCAGTGCCCTTTTAAGAAAAGGTAAATTGGACCCATAAAGAGACACCAGGGATGTCCATACATAGGGAAAAAGACTATATGAGGGTACAATGAGAATCCAACCATTTGCAGGCCAAGGAGAGAGGCCTCAGGAGAAACCCAAACTGCCAACGCCTTAATCTTGGACTTCTAACCTGAAAGACTGTAAGAAAATAAGTTTCTACTGTTTAAGCCAGCTGGTCTGTGATATTTTGTTATAGCAGCCCTAGCAAACTCATACACTCTTGAATGACAGTAATACAGGGTGTAGAAGTCTAAATCAAGTATTTTCCTCTCAAACATTTTGAAGATGTCTGTTTTCTTCTGGCAGAGATTGCTGCTAATGAATTACTTGCTGTCAGACTCACTGTCATTCTATGGTAGGTAATTTGTCCATTTTCTATAGTAGGTTAGAAGATATTCTTTGTATCCATGATATTGTGCACTTTTTATGTCAGTATAGTTCTATTTTTATTTATCTTTTGGCCCTCTTGTGTTTTCAGTCTCAGTCCAGTGGTCTATTTTCTATGCTGAAAAATTTTCATTCATTGTCTTTTCAAATACTGCTTTTCTACCCTTCTCTAGAAGTGAGCCAATCATAGTTAGCTTGGCTCAAGTCCTAGTTGCACAGCTGTTCTGCTCCCTGCTGGAGCTTTATAGAAACCCCAACCCTGGGCAACAGGTGGTGTGACATTAAGCCTCCTTTTGTGGATAGGAGAGTTCTCCCCTAGACACTCAGTTTTAGTGCATGATAGTCTGGTTCCTTGCCACATTTGGTTCTCAATGCCCCAGAAATTCAACTGCCAGCTGTCTTGGATAGTTAGGTGAAGAGGCTTGTGGAGCACACCACCTTTGGCTCCCTGATTACTGCTATGTGTTTTCTTTTATTTATAGACCACAGAGATGCTTATCTTTCTTTCTTTTAACTGTGATTTTCAGAAACTTTTTATTTTAAAATAATTTTGGTCTTACAGAAGAGTTTCAGAGATAGTATAGAAAGTTCCCATATACCTTTCACACAGCTTATCCTAATGTTAACATCTTATATAACACAGTTAGGTTTTTAATTTTTTCTTTTTTGTACTGAATATTTGACACTCAAAGGCAGTGGAAGCATGAATGCACTGAGCCACCTTGACCAAAAGCTCTAAGCCAGAAATGTTTCCATTGATTAGCCATTTAATCACCCATCGACACATTCAACAAGAATGTTTTCAGCTTATGATGTTAGCACTGTCCTAGGCACAAGGAACATGGCAGTAAACAGACCAGGCAAACATTCCTGCCCCTGTGTTGTTAAAATGTTAGTGTTGGAGACAGACATAAAGAATATAAAAATGGTAAAATCTATAGTGTATTAAATAGTGGTAACTGCTAAGCAGAAAAGGAAAGCATGAGGAGAGGATAAGAAGTGTTAGGGGATAGTGGGGGATTGTTTGCGGTATTCAAGATGAGGCTGGGAAGGCCTCTTTGAGAAGGACAATTGAATGAATAACTAGAGAGGTGTGGGTGTGAGCTGTACAAATACCAGGGGAAAACAGTCCTCCAAGTAACCTTGAGAACTAGGCATTATAACCACAAGGAAACAGGTTTAGAGGAATTAAGAAACTTGCTTCTGCATACAGCCAATAAATGGAAGAACTGTGATTTGAATCCAGGTCTTCCTGACCCCAGAGCTTGTGCTCTTATCTGGGTAGCTAAGCACAGATTTACAAAGAGTCATGTATATCCCTTCAAAGGGTGCATTCTGGTCCTTTTACTCACATAACAGTACAAATCCATGGTGTTCTCATAAACCTTTCAAGAAAACCCTAGAAATCTATTTACAGAGTACTTGAGGTTTTTCAACAAGTTGTTTTCGTTGAACTAGCTGAGCTTCATAAAATATGACTTTGACCTTTCCAGCCAGTGGTCCAGGAGCTGGAATGGTCATGGCCAGTGTGGAAGGTGGCCAGTGCCTCTGTGCAGGGCAGCTCATTTGTCAGCTCCCACACCAATAGGAAAGCTAATAATTCTTCTCTAGACTGTTTGTTCTTATTTTGCTACCTTTGGGCACTCATATCATCCACTTTTCATCAAAATATATCATGGAAAAGAGCCTTTACGAGTAAACCCTACTGATTCTTACAAAGCAGAGAGACAACCAGTTTATGTTATAATGGGTTTGGATTACAGGGAATTTTAAAGGACAGCACATATAGTTTGTTATTTAGAAGCCATGTAACAATATTAACCTGGGCCCAAGAGGTCTCATGGGGTCATTTTAGTGTTTGTAAGACTCTCCTGAAGTGTTTAAACATAGATTCCTGAGCCAGACCTTCAGGAATGGGATTCAAGTCATCGAGGACGATAAGGCATCTGCCTATTCAGCACTTTACCCCTCCCACAAGTGACCTTTTTTTTGGTTCAGAAGGTCAAATGCAGATTCCTCCTGAAGAAATTAATGGCCTCTCCAGGATAGACCCCAGCCTACCTTACCAAAGATTAATTAATTTTGTCACTGTCATCCCTCCCCCATGCTCCTAGTTCCTTACTCCTTCCCTTCATCATCCTATGTACATATGTCCTGACCATGGCACACTAGTCGCTATTTCCTTGAACTTTTCCACTCATATAATTTTGTTCCAGTAAGTTGAGTTCCTTGCCTGAAAAGCTTTTTCTCTCATCCCTGCATGTCAAGTTCCCACTCTTTGTTCAAGACTCCATTCACCCTATAAGCCTTCCTAATCTTTCAGTTAAAATTAATTCTTCCTTTTTTGTGTTTCCATAGTTTGGGGGGAAAAAAGGACAAGGAGGAGGAGGAGAAAAAAGTGGAGGAGGAAGAGGAGAGAAGGAGGATAGGGAGGAAGAAGAAGAAAATGAAGAGGAAAAGGAGGTGGGGAGGAGAGGAAAGATGAGAAGAGGAAAGAGAAGAAAGCGAAAAGGAGATACTACTATGGTGGATCTTGACATGGCTTGCCCTCAATAGGTCCAAATGGGTGATCTTTTATCCTTCTACCCTTCAGAGGCCTAGCTTTATTTATTTATTTTTTTTTTCAGAAGAACACATTCACTAAGTCTTTGTTAACTCTCAAGAGGAGGACTGTTAGCAATTAGCACATTAGTAGTGTGAAATAAGTTCTAACTAAGTGCTAAAAATTATTGGTCTCCTATGCAGATGAAATGGCCCTGCAATATCGTTGCCTATATACTTGTATATACTGTTTGGCTCAGAAATTCTTCTTTTTATTCTTTTTCACATTTCAACTTTTACCCTAAGCTTTAGCTGAGATCTAATTGGAATCCTTGAAAGTCACTTGGAGTTGGGCTCTGCATTCTTGCTGAGGCTGTCTAGTACACCAGGGTGAAGAGTAATAAGCATAGAGCCTGGGCATAGTGGCTCACACCTGTAATCCCAGCACTTTGGGAGGCGGAGGTGGGAAGATCGCTTGAGGCCAGGAATACAAGGCCAGCCTGGGCAACATAGAGAGATCCTGTCTCTACAAAAAATAATAAAAATTAGCTGGGCATAGTGGTGCACACCTGTAGTCCTAGATACTCAGGAGGCTGAGGCCAGAAGATAGCTTGAGCCCAGGAGTTCAAGGCTGCAGTGAGTTATTATTGGCACTGCACTCCCGAGTAAAAACCCGTCTCTTTAAAAAATAATAATAATAATAATAAGCACAGATTCTAGAGCCAATACTTCCACCCATTGCCAAATTGCAAAACCTGTCTTTTAGCAAAACCAGTCTACTTTAGAAAACAAGTGTGTTTCCTCTCCATTTCTTAAAACGTGGATAATACTTCCCTCAGAGGCTTTTATAAGAATTAAATGAGAAAATATATGAAGGACATTAACACAAGGACTAATCTCAGAGTTAGTGCAAAATAAAAGGTATAATTATGATTCTAGTTCCTAATGATGATTCCTTCTCCAGAGGCACTGTCAGAAAAGAGCTGTTCTCAGTGGGCCCATTTTCAGCCCCTGTACCACATGAGCAAAAGCAGCTCTGCAGTTGCTTATGCCTCTTTAGGGTATTTAACCTTCCCTGATTAACTTGATTCAAAATGATTACCTCCTTCTGCTCCTGGTTCCTTCTTTTCCCAATTGAATGAGAGCATCCTGGCTTTGGTGCTGCCTCTTCCCACCTCTGAAGAGAACAGCTCCTGGAGGAATGAAGCTGGATGTGAGTCCTCCAAGAAAGCACAACAGTGGCATTCTACATATTAATTTTAACTTTGCGTTTGGAAATAATTTCAGACTTACAAAAACGTTTCAGAAATAGAACTTTCCTGTCTACCTTTTTATCCAAATTCCCGAAATGTTAATTTCTTTTTCACATACACATTGTATAATAATTAAATTTAGGAAAAGTGCATTGATGCAATATTAGTATCTAATCTATGGCCTTAATGCAAATTTCTCTGGTTGTCCCACAAATATCCTTTTTTTCTAGTTCAGCATTCAATCCAGTATCACACAATATATTTCACTGTGATGTCTCCTTAATCACCTTTAATCTGGTACATTTCCTGAGTCATTCTTTGACTTGATATGTAATATATGACTTAATACTTTTGAGGAGAACTGACCATTTTGTAGTTTTTTCCTCAGTTAGTCTGATATTTCCTCATAATTAAATTCTGGTTTTGCATTTTTAGCAAGAATATGATGAAATGATGTTGTGTCCTTCTAAATACATTATATAAGAAGGCATGTGGTGTCCATTTGTCCCATTAATGGTGATGTTAACTATGATCCCTTCGTTAAGGTGCTGTCAAAGTGGAGATATTGTGGACCTATGTGAAGATTCTGTTTCTCATCATTTTTTTGTTGTTCACTAATTTTAGTATCTCTTGAAGATGCTTGCCTGAAACAATAATTACTTTCTGGTTGCCAGATGGTGATTTCTATTTTCCTCATTTCTTTCTTAAACACTTCTTAGTTAGAATTCTACTCTAACAAAGAGGTTTTCCTTCTCATTTTTCATTCATTCATGTGTTTATTCCTTTATATCAGTATGAACTCATAGATACTTTAGTGTCTGATTATAAATTTTATATTCACGATTTTGTGTCTAACATTACCCTAGATGTGGCCACTGAAAATTCTTTCAAGCTGGCCACTGAATCCTTTTGAAATGTTCTTACATTATTTGCCTGTTTTTCCTTCTGAAAATTGTGTGGAAGCTATGGCAGATCAGGAAAATAAAGCCTTTCTGACCTATCCCAGTGAATTTAAGCAACTCTGTTGGTCGCCCTGCCCTTTCAATGACTGTAATTTAGCTGTGCCAACATGCTATTAGATGTAACCTATATGTAGGTGTTACCCAAATGGTGTTTGTGTGTATATTTGCTTTTTCAATGATTGCTATGTGGTCTATCATTATTTCTTCTCTATTGGTAGTTTCTTTGAAAAATTTTGTAAGAACCCAACAACACAATTCCCCATGGCCTCTTGAGCTCTAAAAAACACTTTTTCTGCATTGTTCCAGCACTGGATTCTATTTAATTAACATTTGATTTTGCATTGCAAGACCTTGATATACATTAAAAGGTCACCACCCAGTCATTTATCTTTTAAAGTAACTGGACCAGTTATTTTTTTAAAGTTCCATCAGGTTAAAATGGTTAGCAATTTTTCTCCTTGCAGTGTCCCTTCAGCCTGGACCAGACGGATAATAGATCAGTGTAGGTTCAGATGCATTACAACATTAGTCATCAATTAGGTTTAAACCAGCAGTGTAATATATCATTTATCTTGCCTGCCACGGCTCTTTTGAACATTTAATTTTTTAAGGCCTCTCAGGGTTTTTTTTTTTTTCTTTCTAACTGGCCTCCTGCCTCTCTCCTTTGTCTCCGACACAGCCATGTCCTTAAGGAACAATAAAAATTAGATTTGTTTGACCTGCTCTCAGGGTTCGTTTCAGTGAGATGGATTTTAATAGCTTTGACTGGTTGGGCAGACAGCTTTTATGTAATATTCCAGACATTTACGCACTGTCTTTTGCTGAGCACTGAGCAGGTGTGTACGTGAGAGGATGTGTCTGTGTGCCACTAAGGAGCTCCTTATTATTCCTTTCACATCAAATAATCCTCTGGGAAACTGCTTACTTCTAGATATGATGGGCATCTCATTAAGTGCTCAAGTCATTGGCATGTCTTTCTCCTCCTAATAACTTTGTTTTAATCTCCTGCATTCAGCCTGTATCGCACTGTTAATGTGAAAGGGATGCTCTTTGCTCAATGACGTCTTTCTGAGTTGACTTGGGTTGTGATGGGTTCTTTCTGTTTTTTTAGGTGGCTGACAACACCTTCTACATGAATATTCTGATTCAGCATTTCTCATTGCAAGGTGGATTGAGGTCATAGGGAGAGCAAGGGCTTCTTAGCCACGTTCCCCATGGCTTGAATGGTGATTCAGTCTTTCTCAAATCAGCTGCTGTCTGACTTCAAGCTGGTGACCTCCTCCTCCTGTGTCTCAGTGTCCACCATACTAGAACAATGATAATACCTCTCTTGCAATGTAGTCACCAGTTTTCAGCAAAAGTATGGAAGTCTCTGGAGTGACTGACACAACAGCAGGGATTTTTTGTTTTTAAGCAACTCTAAATTCAGGTTTGTTGTTGCTGTTGTTATTGTTGTTGTTTTGCAAGGAGTGTATAATAATATTCATTCCACAAAAATTTACTGAATGTCTACTTGGTTCCTGGTACTCTTGTAGACAGGGGTAGCATCAAAACAAAGATTTTGGCCCTCATGGAGGTTAAATTCTTGAGGGACAGATCAATAGTAGATAAAGTAAATAAGTGAAATACTGGTATGTTAGATAGTACTAAGCACTAGGGAGAAAAAGATAGAGCAGGGTTGTTGAAATGGTTAAGTAAGATAATATATACAATGTTCCTAGCTGGTGTCTGGTACATAATCAGTAATCAATTAATAATACTTATTTATATCAATCATTTATTCATTATTTCACATTTATTCAACATCTGTTGAAATTATACTTTGGGCTAGGCACAGATGCTGTGACTCTTGTGTCTTTTGGAACTTTGAGGCATAAAATTCCCGTCCTCTCCCCTCCCCTCCCTTTCCTGTCCCTTCCCTTCCCCTGTTCCTTCCTCTCTTCCTTCTTCTCTTCCTTCCTCTCTTCCTTCCTTTCTTTCTTTCTTTCTTCTTTCTTTCTTTCTTTCTCTCTTTTTCTTTCTCTCTCTCTCTCTCTATTCTTCTCTTTCTTCTTTCTTTCTTTCCTTCTTTCTCTCGTGGTATTCCTACTTTCTACCAGCACGTTGCTAAGTTGCTAGGATATAGAGATGA
The DNA here is from genome assembly GCF_009828535.3 of Hylobates moloch. NCBI lineage: Eukaryota > Metazoa > Chordata > Mammalia > Primates > Hylobatidae > Hylobates > Hylobates moloch. The sequence continues at coordinate 42,120,623 of NW_026652293.1, forward strand.
ACAGAGTAGTAGGTCCCTGTCTGCAAGTTGCTCATAGTCGATGGAATCTCAGCTATGACAGAAACCAAAGAATCATGGAGACAAGAGGATAGTTCAATGGGGGCATAGAAGGAGATTGAATTTAAGAAAGGCAGGGTGGGAGAAAAGACATCAGTTTGAGATTTCTAGCTTCTGCAGCCTTCTGGCAAAACACACTTGCAATTTTCTGATGCTGATGGTTATGTCTGTCAATGACTCAGGCTGCTGGGTGATCTCCTCTAGTTCCTCAGCTATTTCTTTGAAGCTGCTTCAAGATCCAATAACTAGGTGAGAGCAGGCCTGGCACATAGGGAGACTCAAACCAAATAGCTTTACTGTTAGAAAGGCCTTCAAGCTTCTGTTGGAAGAAGAGCTGTAAGCTACTGGCTGACTTGAAGTTTCTTGTGCTGGGAAAAAGATTCAATGGGGAAAATGAGGAAAATTAGCTGAGATGTTTCCATATTTTAATATATTGAGATGACCAAATTTTAATTTTGACCCTGCCAAGAATTTGTTATTTGACTGTGCACTCTGAAAAATGTAGTGGTTGGATTAAATAAACTTCTGGCTCTGAAAATAATTCTACAGAATTAGTAATCACTCTACACTCATTCATATAGTTGCTAACCTAACCATCCATTTACTTATTCTTTTATTCTTATTTATTTTTATTCATCTGTGTTTTTGAGCATCTTCTTTCTGCTAGGCATTGTGCTGTATGCTGCATTACAATACAATGTGGTTCTAGTAATCAAAAACTGAACAATCTGAACTGTAGTTTTTGGAGATTATTTAAATTCTCTTTGACTTTACTAGAAGACATTAAAAAATAACAACAACAACAACAACAATCCTTCCTCAGCTTTACTCTACAGCGTAGTAGCTGTGTGAATGAGACAGGACAAGTACAAATCCCTTTTGTTCCCATTCCATAGAAAAGTAAATCAAGGCACTGAGAAATCTAGTGGGAATAGCAGGTACTGGCCTGGGTGCTAGTAATACAAGGTGAACAAGGACTGTGACCAACCATTTCAGTTTGCCAAAGACTGTCCCAGTTTTAAAACTGAAAGCACAAAATGCTAGAAGACCCTTCAGTCCTGTCTGCAAGGGCAGTTGGTCACCCAAGAATTCCTGTAAAATTGTTCCCACATTACAGAACACTAAGTATCATGACAGGTACATGAATAAAATCAGTAAGATTTACTGATTTGGGTTAAAACAAATAAATATCATGCTGAAAACACTCAATTGCTTTCCCCCAGAGGCCTGAAATGTGTCTAGTGCTCTTTTTCATGAATCCCCAAGTTTAGCTGGTTATTGAATAGACAGAAGATACTTGTTTCATGAAGAAACTGGTGATGAGATAAAAACATTGTATTATGATGTTAAATGGCCAATTTACATCCCTTCCCTTTACTCTCTGAGTGCTAAATGGCAAGTTTAAGGAGCACAGGCTATTCTTGGAAGGATATATTACTTTGGACATTTCTGCACTATAGTTTTACTTTAGGTAAGCTGGTTGGGGGAAAGGGGAGACAAAATTCTCTGAATGCTATGAATAAATCACTTGGCATCCCATACAACTCTACACTTCTTGGAGCAGATGGCTCTCTGCCTCTGGTTGCTTTTTAAAACATAGCATTATATTATGTCTGCTCTTTTTTAAAAAAAAACACCACCACAAAACTAATGACCAGACCAATTCATCAAATGAAGAGGGTAGTGGACTGGGGGTCAGAAAAAGCTCAGGGTTTTTATAAAATTTGAAACCTTAGGATAGTTCATTTCTCTCCTGGGGTCTCAGCATTTCCACCTGGAAAGAGGCACAGCCATGCCTGTCTCAACACCTTCCCCAGCCCCTTGCAAAATGTCCTGAACTCTAGGAAGGAAGACGCAAATGACCATCACTTCATGCGAAGAGTATTCTGTTTTGATTAACAAATAATCCTGGCTGTAGTATTAAATCATGTATGACCTTAGACAGATTACTTAGCCTTTCTGGATTTCACTTTACTCGTCTACAAATTGGGAGACTACAAACCAACAACAAAGTATTGTTATGAGGATTAGCAATAACATAAGCAAAGCTCCCTGCACAGTACAAGACCCTGGGTAAGATAAATAAGATGTCTGGAGACCTTAGTTTTGGCTCCAAGATTGTCTCTGACTTCATAAGACAATGATTCCATGAAAATTATATTCACATTGATGAATCAAATACTTTCTGGAGCAAATATGATTGATTCAGTTTGTATTTTTTATTGAATTTCTGTATAGCACAGTTTGCCATTTCTGATTTTTCCCATTTTAATTTTATTATAATAAAATATTTCTTTGTAAATTATGAAAGAAATATTTTATGAATTAATCAGTATTTTTTACATGACGAACTGAGTATAGCTTCTGTCACTTCAGGTTTTCTTTTGTGAACATTAATTCTATAAAATTCAGTTTCAAAATCTATTCATGTTTAGGAAGGGTTGATATTTTTGTTAATTTGTAGTCAATAACATATTCTACTATATGTGATTTTCATCCATTATATTTTGCATCAAGTATTTCTACCAGTAGTGTTCATTAAGGATCCAAAAGTCATTGAACATAAGACTGAGAAGTAGCATCTGTGCTTTTTTAAAGCAAAAGATAGAGAGCATTACTACAGCAAGGAAGAAGTATGACGTGAGTCAGAGTCAAAGTGGTGGGGTCAAAACATCCTTCTTCATTCCCAATCTCTCCCTTACTCTCCTTCACCGTGGACTGGGCTTTTGACATTGGCATTCACCTGATCCCCACCTGAGCTGGCCGTACTCTTTGCACAGCATTATTGAAGAGAATAGAGACATTAAAGGTCTTTGATTCCTTGTTGCTTTCCCTGATGTCCTTCATGCTTAGAGACAGCCTCTTTTTGCTTTTTACCAGCTCATTCCAGCAGAGCTTGCACCTGAGTTTGCGAGAACCTTGTTTTAACAAAAAAACCTTATTTTGAACACAAATTTCTGATGAGGAGTAAAAGACACAGTGTTGACCAAGAATCTCACATAATGTCTGACATGGTGGCCCTTAATTTATAGGAATTTGTTCTTTTATCCTTGCCCCTGGGCTTGTTGTTTTCTCAGGGAGACAATGAGGTCCAATAGAAAGGGCACGGGCTTCAGAATCAGACTGATCTGGGTTAAAATCTGAATTCTCCCATTTTTTAGCTGTTACTGGATGAGTTATTTCATTTATCTGAGCCTCAGTTTTGTTAGTAAAGAATGGGAGAAAAATGTTTTTTATATATGAGCATTGTTGCGAAAGATAAATTACAATACACGTAAAACATTCACTCAGGAACTGGGAATACATAGTCCCTGCCCACATACGGTGTAGGGAGGGACTCAGACATCAGCAAATAATAATCAAATTAATAAATTATTATAATCATGATGGCGACATTGAAAGGGGTTCTCTAAGGGCAAATAAGAAAATCTAATGTCATTGGGGCTTGGGAGTGTCACTCAAACCATGGTACACATGATGGCTATGCCACGTTTTCATATATGTGTGTGTATTAGTCTGTTTTCAAGCTGCTGATAAAGACATATCCAAGGCTGGATAATTTATGAAGAAAAAGAGGTTTAATGGACTCACAGTTCCACATAGCTGGGGAGGCCTCACAACCATGGCAGAAGGCAAAAGACATGTGTTACATGGCGGCAGGCAAGAGAGAAAATGAGAGCCAAGCGAAAGGGGTTTCCCCCTATAAAACCATCAGATCTCATGAGACTTATTCTGTACCACGAGAACAGTGTGGGGGATACTGCCCCCATGATTCAGTTGTCTTCCACCGGGCCCCTCCCACAACACGTGGGAGTTATGGGAGCTACAATTCAAGATGAGATTTGGGTGGGAACACAGCCAAACCGTATCAGTGTGTGTATGTGTTCTTGTGTATGTGTATGTGAACAGTGGATACAAGTACAGTCTTTGTAATTAGGCAGATGTGAGCTTGAATTTTGATTTTTACCACATATGAGTGAATTTTGGCAAAGTAATTTTCTAAATCTCAGTTTCTCATCTGTAAATGAGGGGGCATGACACATCTACCACATGGGACTGTCCTAAGGATTTTCCTCCCCTTCCTCCTCATCTCTAACTTCTACTGAGTGCTTTCTGCATGCCAGGTACCATATACTCAGTGCTTTACATCTATGTAATCCCCACAGTAATCCCCTGAAATTGGGACTATTAATATCCTGAGGAAACTGGACCAAAAAGAGGTTGGGGAACTTGCCCAAGGATATACACTCGTAAGTGATAGTTAGAAAGAATTTCGACCAATAATCTGGCTCACATGCCATGTGTTTTACACAAGATACATGGAGAGAGAGCTCAATACGTGGGTGCTCTTCTCATCCTGATAATTTATCATCATTTTTGTTTTCTCCATCAAGGGGATATAGATTTTCATTATTCCTAACCATCTGCCCAAGATCTATAGAACACAATAGGTGCTCTATAAGTGCATTCTGAATAGATGAATGTACTGGATGTGGCAGAGGCAGTCCCGTTGTAGAGGTGGTGGGTGAGATGGGACAGGATTAAGCACCCTCCCCCGCTGCTCCCCAGTACTTTCAGAAAGCCTTTCAGCACCCTTGATTGCTATGTGCTCTGACAAATGCATAAAATATGGTCCCTTTCTAGCTGCTTGCTCGGTCTGTTTCTGGAAAGGTGCCAGCCGTCTATTTGATCAACTTCGGGCAGCAGTGTGGTAGTCAAGGCTGAACAGAGTGCAGCCGGCTGAGAAAATGGGTAAATATTTTATAGACCCTACGGTAAATAATGTATACATTCAGAGAAACAAGGTGAATCTTTTATAGGCCTGAGCCCCTGTTAAGTCAGCAATTAAATGCTGGTGCTGGAAGAAATAAAAGCTAGTCCTAAATCTTCCTACCTTACAGAGAGTCAAAGGCCTGCACTTAATCTCCGGGCAAGAAGTTCAGTCTCTATTCACTGATGCTGATTATTTTTTGCTTTTATTATTTTTTACTTTTTTTTTTGAGAGTCAGAGTCTTATTTTTTGAGAGACAGACTCCGTTGCCCAGGCTGGAGTGCAGTGGCAGCCTCAAACTCCTGGGCCTCAAGCAATCCCCCTGCCTCAGTCTTCTGAGTAGCTAGGACTACAGGTGCACATCACCATTCCTGGCTAATTTTTACATTGTTTGTAAAGACGGGGTCTCCCTGTGTTGCCAGGCAGGTCTCAAACCCCTGGCCTCAAGCAATCCTCCTGTGTTGGCCTCCCAAAGTATTGAAATTACAGGTGCAAGCCATTTCTTCTGGCCTCTGTTCACTGATGCTGAGTTGCTCAATTTTCAGTAGTTTTTTCTGCAAAGAAAAGTCCTTTTCTTTATTCCAATGCTACTTGTAGATGTATATGCACAAATGTCTCTTTACTTATATTTGCACATATATATATATATTTATATTGAGTGTCTATGTGTAGACCTTCACATGTGAGATTTATTTTAATCCTCACAGCAATTCCAGTGAGGTGCATGTAGTAGGTACATAACAAATATTTGGTTTCCTTTGTTTGTTGAGGACCTACCTTGTGCCAAGCCCTCCCCTAGGTGGTATGGTACCATAAGCCTGGAGTGTACAATCTAATGGTAGGAGATAAATAGTAAACATGAGTTTCGCATGGAAGTAAGTGCTGGGGAAAAAAATGAAGCTGAGTAAGGGGAACAGAAAGTGCCAAGCAGAAGGCTTATTGGCAGGATAACCTCTGAACAGACACGTGCAGTTTGGATGGTGGTGGTGAGCATGCTTCTTATAGTTTCAAGGGATTATAGCAAATGTTGTGTTGTTTCGCCTAGATCAGGACCAAGGCATTTATTCCCTCAGCTTCTGGAAGCTGCACCCCTTCGTTGGAACTGCCCTCAACTGAAGGAACTTTCTCAATGAAGTTTTGTCCCTACTTTCCAGTTCACATCCAATGACTGTTGATGCAGGTTTTTAAAGACCTGACCCCTTGTGTCAATGGGAATAACCCTGAGTGGGCATCCTGGGTGGCATTGAGGATCCTATCACTGATGGTATGTGAAGCCCTAATAGCCTTGGCATGCTCCAGTTGTGCAATTGTTAATTAGTGGTGAAATGGGTAGGATACCAGTGGAAGGGAATGCAATAGTCATTGCAATATCTCAGGCATTTAACAGGTTTGGGCAAAAGAGTAATTATAAGGACAATGGAGTTGGATGCGTGTAATTAATGCATTGGAAAAATGCATAATGAAGGCTGGGGGTGATTAATCACCAGTGTATGACAAAATGTGGAAGTCAGGAGTCTTTCTTGGCAGCATATGAAGCAACACTCACTGCAGCCAGAGGATGAAAAAAACTGAGGCTCAGGCCTGGGACTTAACTATAAAGGTAGCAGAGCTCTAGAGGAGACTGGATTCTCAACCACAGTAAGCTGGCTACACCAAGGTCAGGCCCTTTATTGGGAAGGAGACTTGGGGTGAAAACATCTAGGTTAATGCACACTGAAACCTAGAAACCCTAAATGTCTCTGGATCCTCTTGGCCTGTAGAAATGGAACACTTTCCTTGTTTTTTGTTTTTTTTTTTTTTTTTTTTTTTCGGAGACAGAGTCTCACTCTGTGTCCAGGCTGGAATGCAGTGGTGTGATCTCGGCTCACTGCACCTCTGCCTCCTGGGTTCAAGCGATTCTCCTGCCTCAGCCTCTTGAGTAGCTGGGACTACAGGTGCATGCCACCATGCCTGGCTAATTTTTTGTATTTTTAGTAGAGACGGGGTTTCACCTTGTTAGCCAGGATGGTCTCAATCTCCTGACCTCGTGATCCACCCGCCTCGCCCTCCCAAAGTGCTGGGATTACAGGCATGAGCCATTGCCCCCAACCGGAACACTTTTCTTTGTTAAAGGATAGTGCTCCATTTTCGCTTGAAGATAATACAGAAGCCTCCGCCTTGCAAGATGAAATCTCCCGATCCCCCATTGCCCACAAAAATCTACCTCCTCTTCTCCTTATGGCCACCAGGCCAGTAACGATGTCCAGTCATAGCATAACCAAGCTGAGGACGTGCTAGGCATGCTTAGGGAGGGAAGGTACTATATCTTAGAAAGAGTTAAAGATCTCAGACAATATGAACCAGCAGGACTGGAAGGGGACGTTTAGACCTAGATCCAAAGAATGATGGATCAAGGAAAGAAGAACATAAAGTGGGAAAATGACAGCTTATTGATATGAGAATACTATACTGTTTTGCAGAATTTAATACCCTGGGAAGGACCCTAGGAGATGATACTAAGATCCTGCTATCATGGGTCTAGACGCTTCATCCAAGTGTCAGGCAACACTAGGTAAAGTAGAAAGAACAGAACAGCCATGGAAGATGGTAGAAGGAGGATCAAAAAGAAGTGGGTATATTGGAGTGGACGTAGTAAGTCAAGAAAAGCCCCCAGTCAATTATATTTTGTAGAAGGAATCAGAGGATGCTCTGTTTACCAAGGCAATGGGAAGAAATGCATTATTGAAAGGCTCAGTTGGCTGTTCTAGGCAGGTCTGAGCTAATGGTAGGAGATGCTGTCAAAGAACTTGGCTCCCTGGTAGCAACGGGGATGATAGAATCCTCAAATAACAGGTATCACTTGGTGATGCTTAATCATCAGAAGCGAAATTGTTGTAGCAAGATCAGGAGGATCAGCCTACAAAGAGCCATAGAAACAGTTAATAGAACACAGTATTTTTAGGAATAAGACAGAAGCACAGGCAAAACTTGTATTGCTCAATATGTACTCAGAAGAGTCAAGGATGAATGATCAGAGTTTCTCAATCTGAGTTAATACTCAAATGCAGAATCCACTGACTAAAGGAAAGGCCAGATCCTTGAGAGGAAAAAAAAATCCCTGCAATACTAAAGAAGTGCATTTGTTAATGATTTCCCCAGAACCTCTCCAAAGGGAACTACAATCTTTTACTTAAGTAACCATATACTGGGAACAGGGGAATATGCAGGTATTTCAGAGACTGTTGATCACAGTTATGGGTTGACATTTTCACCCAGGAATCAGAAGCATTATTAAGGCCTCCTTATTAAAGTAGGGGTATATGGAGACCACTATTGAGTAAATGGAGTCCTGGCCCAGGTTCAGCTCCCAGTATGTCCATTGGGTCCATAGACCCATATGGTACCTATTTTCTTGGTCCCTGAATGTATAATTGGAATGAGTGTAATTTGTAGTTGGCAAAATCCCCACATTGGGTTCTTGGCTTGTGGAATAAGCTATCAAAGTGGGAAAGGCTAAGTGAAAGCCTCTGAAACTAACCTCCTGTTGGCCAAGGTAGTAAATCTAAAACAGTATTCTATCCCAAGAAGATAAGGAACAATAGAGAAAATTAGAGTCATCCTTGAAAAGCTGAAGAAGGCCGGGGTGGCAACCTCCATCATAACCCCATTTAATTCATCAATCTTGTCCAGTGGTATGGGATTTCATTCACAAAGTCTGATATAGCTATTGCTGCTGCCAAACGTCCAAACAGATAGCATCAGAGACCAACCCTGATGCCTTGATATAGCATCAGTCCTTGAAAAGACCACCCAGCCACTTGGTGCTAAGTTTGAAGGGGCAGAGATTCATCTTGACTAGAATCAACATGTATTCTAAGTATAGGTTTGTCTTTTCTGCTTGTAGGTCTTTGGCCAGAACTACTATTCAAGAATTTCCAGAGTGTTTGGTCCATCAACAAGGGATTTTGCATAATATCACATTACACTGAGAAACCCACTTAATAGCAAAGGAGAGAAGGCAGTGGCACATGATAAGATTCATTAGTCCTATCATATACTGTATGACTTAGAAGCTGTCACTCTGATAGAATGAAGGAGTGGCCTTTTGGAGAATTTTCTATGGTGCCATACTTCAGATGAGACCTTTGAGCATCGTCTTCCAGAATGCAATGAACATGCTACACCAATAACAACTATAGGTGCTATGTCCCCAGTAGGTAGAATTCATGGCTCCATGAGCCAAGGAGTAAAATTAGGAGCATCTTTCTTACCACTGCCTCTAATGATCCACTTGGAGAAATTGTGCTTTCTATCCCCCCTACTCTGGACTCTGAAGATTTGGAGGTTCTGGCTTCCAAAGGAAGAAGGTTTCCTTCAAGGTGCATTTCAAGAATCCCATTAAACTTTAAGCTATCACAACCTTATGGTCACTTTGGGCTCCTTACAGCAAAAGACCAGCAGGCAAGGAAAGCAATCACGACCTTAGTCACGGTTCTTTGACTGACCATCAGTAGGAATTAGAGCTGCTGTTACATAATGTGGGCAGGGAAGAATAGGTTGGATGCCCAGGGGATTCACTGGGGCATCCTTTTGTACTCCTTGCTCAATTTTGGCATTAAGTAGATATGATGACCAGAAGCTCAGAATCCTTACAGATGAGGGTCTGGATTACCCTTGCCCTCCCACTTAAACCATCAAGATCAGCAGAGGTGCAAGAGGGTGAGGGGCATATGAAATGAGTAAGGAGAGGAAATTGAAGAGTATCTGTGGCAGCTGGGAGACCAGCTGCAGTGGCAGGTACTTGCTCATCCTACTCATCTTCCTCTTGTAAGCTTTCCTGGGAAAAGAAAATAATCATAATCCCAGATGATCTGTTCCAAGTTGGGTTAAACTTATTATATAAAGCCAGTGAATCTGAGTAGTACAACTGTAGAGGATGATGTATTGTCCCTGAAGATCCCCTGTTTAGGATTGAGGCACTCATTCTGTTAGCTGGCAGGTGTCTGATGAGAATCCAAGCTGGGAAATTTTTCGAGGGGTCAGAGGCAATGGGTAGAATGCATGAAGGAGGACACATAATGGATCTCCCAGTTCCAGTGATTCAAGGGATGTAGGAAAGGAAACAGCCACAACTTGAGGCATTTACTGAATGTTGGAAGAATCGATTATCTCTATTTACCAAAGAAATTAAGAATGATGAATAGGGTAGAAGGTAAGGGTGAATCATCCAAACTCATAGAGCAGATTTGCAGTAAAGGTGAGGCTTAAATTCAAAGATTTTTATTCAAGGTCATTCGGGCTTTTAATTCTAAGGGTGTCTTCGGGCTTTTAATTCTAAGCCTTGGTTTTACAATGGAGGAAACTAAAGCTCTGGCAGACTAAATTATTTATCTGAGACTTATAATCGGGTCTTCTGACTCAGAGGCCTAGATTCTTTATTTGACACCATTTTCAATACAATTCAACATACCTAGATATGCATGGTATCATGGTATCTGTTTGTTTTTTTGTTTGTTTGTTTTTTTGTTTTTGAAATGGAGTCTCGCTCTGTCACCCAGGCTGGAGTGCAGTGGCACAATCTCGGCTCACTGCAACCTCCGCCTCCTGGGTTCAAGCTATTCTCCTGCCTCAGCCTCCCAAGTAACTGGGACTACAGGCACATGCCACCACACCAAGCTAATTTTGTTGTATTTTTAGTAGAGATATGGTTTCACCATGTTGGCCAGGATGGTCTCGATCTCTTGACCTCGTGATCCGCCCACCTCAGCCTCCCAAAGTGCTAGGATTACAGGTGTGAGCCACTGCACCCGGCCTGCATGATATCTTTTGAGGAAGGTTTTCAGAAAACAGAGTGTCAAGGACTGCCAATGACACCTTACTAGTCACCAGGTCTGTCTGACTCCTGAGGCAGGGCTCTTTCAATTGTGTCATCTTCCTTTCTATATTGACAAGAGTGATTGAGGATTCCAATCCAGGTCAGCCCATTGCAAGCAGTTGCCACAAAGTAGACGCTTAGTAAATGTTTGTCACTTAAATGAAGACAACCAACCTGATGGAAGAAGGTCAAGTGGATTTGGGGCAGAACATGATGGTCTTCTGACTGAGAACCTGGGCTTTGACATTAGCTAAATCTGGGTTCAAATCCAGGTTCAAAACCATTTGCTTGTTGGTTGACTTTAGGTAAGTTACACTCTCTTTGAGTCCATTTCCCCATTTGTAAAATGAAGAATAGTAATATTCACCACAGAGAACTGCTTTATTATTACATGGTGTCATGCATGTCAAACACTTACACAAGGATTAGCACAAAGAAGTGTTCAATCAACATGAGCTATAACTAGTCTCTCTTTGTCTTGAATCTCCACTCTCTCTCTTTCTATACACTAAGTTGCCAGTGAATTCTTCCTGTTTGCTCTGCTGCCAAATGAACCCAGTTTTCATACTTAGCACTAACCACTGGAATCCCATTTTCTTTCCTCCCTCACATCCACCCTCTCCCACTCACATCTGGATCTAGGAATGGGCTCCTGCTCTGGTCATGGGATCCTTGCCATGCACCTGGCCACTCTTTTTATTAGGATCCCAGTCCAGACAAACCTGCATATTCTGGCCATGCTTATTTAGTAGGATAATAACAATATAATTAATAGTCAACCTCTATTGAGCATTTACTCTGTGCTAGGTGTTGTACTAAATGCTTGTATCTATCATCTCATTTAATCCTCATAGTAACCACAGATGTAAATTGTGTTTTAATCTCTTACAGAGCAAGAGACTAAAGCTCTAAGAGGTTAAGTAATGTGCCCAAGGCCCACAGTTTGTAATTAGTGGAGCAAAGTCTCACACTCAGGCTGTCTGACATCAGTAACTATACTTCCAACCCCAGTAACTGTGAGTTTTTCCTGCTGCCAGCCCCAATGCCCACCCAGGGACATGTTTCCTAGTAGCTGCTGCCAACCTGTGGTCTCTTCCAGGCCTTCTGCCCTGCCGTCTCCCTTCAGAATTCTGAGGACATCTTGCCTGATTCATGCAAATAAGTATTACCTGAAAGATGCCAGTTATTTATTTTTGTTTAATTTTTGTTCCTTCACCAGAAAGTTAGCTCTAAGCAGGCAAGGACAATGACTTGTTCTCTATTTTATCTCGAGTTTTTGGAACCAGTGGCTGACATGTAGCAGGTGCACAGTAGAGAGCTGTTGAATGATTGCCGAATGAATCTCATGGAGCTTCCCCTCAGACCCTACCTTCCCAGCACCAGCCCAGCTGAAGCACGATATTCAGGCTCAGTAGCCAGGCCTGCTTTCTTGGCAGCTTTGCCTATTGGAAGCTCCCATTCTCCCTTTATGTTGCTGGGAGAAGTTGATGCCTCTCTTCCCACCACCTTAGAGACCTCTAGTCTAGCAGACAAAAGCTAACTTCATAATTTAGATATATCCATTGGGAACCAGAGTGATTCAGAAAGGGCCTAAGCCATGCATGAAGCACAAGGCCATTCCACCCAGCTATCCTCTCCCAAATTATTCACTGCCATTGATGGAGCTCCTCCTAAGATGCTGGGCTAAAGGATTTATAGGTATTTCATTGAGTTCTCACTTTCAAACATCTCAGGGAAAAAATATGTATTCCCATTTGATAGTTGAATAAATGGAAGTTCAGAGAGATGTATTAACTCATCAAAGTCACACAGTAAGTGGCAGAATTGGGTTTTGAATCCATGTCTGTGTGATTCCAAAGGTAGCTCTCTTATGTATTAAGCAGAAGTTGGATACAATGTCAGTAGGCTTGCCCTGGGAAAGGCCTTCTGCACCTAGAAAGCAGGGAGAGACACAACACAAGAGGAGGCCTACCCTGGTGTTGCACCATACATAGCAGCTCTTTGAAATTCGGTCTGGGGACTGCACAGGGCTCAGCATGTGGCAAGTCCAGCTCTTCTCCTCTATCACTCATCCTGGGGGGTCCCCTGGGGTATGTTTCTTCTCTGACATTCTTGGAATATTTTAAGATTCATTCTTGAAGCATAAACTTTTTAACTCTTTTCCCGTGGAAGAATTTCTTCTTCCTTATCTGCAGGCCTGCTTGGAAACTCACAGAACTTAGCTGATAAAGAGGTCACTCTTTGGTTCTTAGCCTCCTGTTCCCCCAGTAAACTGAACTTCCTGGAATCTGATAGTTTATTAGCTTGTTCTGGAGACCATCAAGACTGGAAGGAACTTCATTTTTCAGAAAAGTGACTTGGCCAAAGGTGCAGACAGAGATAGTAGGTCGGGTCTTTCTACTTTGAGTATCAAGTTCTTTGCAACTTCATAAATCCATGGTGCCTGACTTAGTGCAATTTACTAAAATAAATGAAGAAATGAGCCACCTTTTTTTTTTTTTAGTTTGGTCAATGACACTCAAATGTTCATGTAATGTTTTAAAAATTCTGTCACTGGGGTAGAAAAGCCGGACTCAGTGGGCCCTGGATGTCCAATAAGAGAGAGAAACACCACAAGAAGAAAATTCTCTGGAGGCAGAACTAATACGTAGTGCCAAAAATTTGTAAATATTTTCTTCTTTGATGCTCTTATTAGCCCTGTGAGAGAGACATTATTATCTCCATCTTAAAGCTAAGGGAACTAAGGCTCAGAGAAAGTAACTAGCTTGCTAAAGTTCTCACAGCATATAACCAGGCCAGGATTCAAATCTAGATCACTTGACTGTGAAGCTTGAGGTCTTTTCACAACTCTGCAGTCTCTATAAATAATCTGGGTCTTATAAAAGAGTGAACTTCTCCAGAACTGCAAGGAATCCTTGCTCAGCAGCATGGGAAATGGTTTGTATTTTCTCACTAAGAAAGAAGGGGGGATAGTGATAGCAGCTGTTTACAGCCCATTCCATTCCCCCCATGCCCCACCCCTCTGACATCATGGGTGTCACCCATTTCTGGAAGGCCCCACCTATAGAGGCTCCACCCAGTGGCCCAGCACCATGGAAATGAGTCCATCCTCTGATCCCAAAGCGAAGAATGAAGCCAAAGACTGCATGAATTTCAGGCCAGACATCAGAAACTAGGACCCAGAGGTAAGCTGTTGGAGGCATCCAAGAAATTCCAGTAGTTCCATCTCAGTGACTTAAGATCACAATTCCGTGGAATATTCTCTAAGTGGCTCCCCATAGCATTCAGAATAAAGTTTAAACTCTTAGCCTGGCACACAGGTCCCTCATGATCTAGTTCTTGCCGTGGTTCCTGTCTGTCCTTCTCACTCATGCCTTTTATTCAACCATAATAAACTACCACAAATTTTTCATGCCCCTTGCTCTTTTCACAAGCTGATTCTTCTGCCAAAAAGGATTTTATTCTTCTTGTCTTATTACCTCTTCTTTTCATTGTCTGGATAACTCCAGCCCATCTTTCAAAAACTCATTTCCCCAGCCATCACACCTCTGCGAAGTCTTCCTGAAAGTCCATGTCTGGGTATGCACGGCTTATCATCATAGCCATCCTCCCTTACACTTCTCTATCTGCTTGTCTGTCATCTCCCTTAGACTGTGAGTGACCCTAGAACAGTACTGCTTGTTTTTTTTGTTTTTGTTTTTGTTTTTTTTGAGACAGAGTCTTACTCTGTTGCCCAGGCTGGAATGCAGTGATGCAATCTCAGCTCATTGCAACCTCCACCTCTTGGGTTCAAGCAATTCTCCTTCCTCAGTCTCCCAAGTAGCTGGGATTACAGGCATGTGCAACTATGCCTGGCTAATTTTTGTAGTTTCAGTAGGGATGGGGTTTCACCATGCTGGCCAGGCTGGTCTCAAACTTCTGACCTCAGGTGATCCTCCTGCCTTGGCCTCCCAAAGTGCTGGGATTACAGGCATGAGCCACCACACCTGGCCCAGTGACTGCGTCTTAATCCATGTCAGTATCTGCAGTGCCCAGCAAAGGCTGGTCTTAGTTATGGACAAAAGATCTAGAAGAGCTTGTGGGTGTATCTCATAATCAGAGTGAAAATCCTTTTTAAATCTGGTAATACATAGCGATGGTGTGAAACATTCATTTTTCATTTCACTATTTTCCACTTCTGAGCCCAATTCATACAGACATTTGGGGCTTTTCTTCTTCTCTGTATCTCCCCTTCTTTTTCTATACCCACTTCCTACCTCTACTTCTTTCTCTGCCTGGAATCTGAGCTTCAATCTGGAGGGGCAGCATTAGATCTATAAAGCTTTAGGTGTATCAACACACCAAATCAGCATTTGTCCTGTCAACACTGACCAACTTTCTCAGCAACCTTCCTTGGATTTTTGTGCTGTTACAGCCTGTATGTCTTTATTCTGTCTTACTAATAATCTATTCTCTGTAAAATATCTGTGGCAGGAGAGAGAAGGGAGTGAAGGGGAAGTAAAATGCTATCTTAGTCTGTTCAGGCTGGTATAACAAAATATCATAAACTAGGTGGCTTCTAAACAACAGAAATCTATTTCTCACAGTTCTAGAGTCTGGGAAGTCCAAGGTCAAGGAGCCAGCAGATTCAGTATCTAGTGCAGGCTGTCTTCTGTGTTGAAGACTGTTGACTTTTGCTGTGTCCTCACATGGTAAAAGGGGCAAGAGTCTCTCCTGGGCCTCTTTTACAAAAGCACTAATCCTGTCCATGAAGGATCCATCCTTATGACCTAATCTTCTCCCCAAAGCCTCACCTTCTAATACCATCACCTTGGTGATTAAGATTCAGCATATAAATTTTCAGGGGACACAAAATTCAGGCCATAGCAAGTATTATCTTCCATGTAAAGATTTCAAGTACAGATGAAGGGATGGGTGTCTGGATGGCTGAATAAATGCAGGCAGGATGTATGGTGTAACAAATGAATAACTTGCTCCTATTCTGACCCCTGGCACCACAGTTATGATTGTGCTTCTTCTTGATTCCTAGATGTGGTCACTGTCTTGAACCCCAGGAGCCTGAACTCAAATATTGACAGGGATTCAATTATTTGCAGAGAGTCCTATCTGGTGCTGATGACTGACCTAGGCATCCTAGTATCTCCTGATGCTGTGAATCTCTAGGCTTATCTACTTGTCAGTGCCATCCCTTCCTTGTCAAAGAATTCACAAATGGACATCAATTCATCAACAAATAATTATTAAGTCTCAGCTAAGTGCCAGACCCTATAACATCCTTTTTTCTAGACTATGACCTACTGTTGCCATAGTCTCTCAGAGTCTCATAGTTCCACCCAGCAGACTAAACCTCCTCTGGAATTTTTAGATGCCCTATTTCCTGTCACCTGTCCACCCAGAAAGGGCCTTTCTGAAAACTGTGCTCCTCCCTGTCTGCCCAGCTTGCTGAATTTTTCCAGACCCATCCTATATGGAGCCTGGGCTGTGCAGGACAAAAAATCCCTGAGGGCGCACTTAGGAGACCCTCATGGAAGTGAGCTTAATGAGGAGAGGACAGCGATGTGAAAGGCAAGGCTTTCATCTTTCCAGGATTATGATGAGAAGAGAAAGCACAGGAGTTCAGAAAGGTAGAGAAGTGTTGTAGCTATTCCTTTATTTGCTTCTTATCTTTTTTCCCCTCTCCATTCAAATACCTTACTCTTTTCCTGGTTTTACCTCTCAGCTTTGAATGCCTTTCCCCCACTCCTTCAGGATTCAGTGTCATCTACCCCTAGAAGTCCTCCCTATGCCCCTGTATCTGATTTATGTGCCCACCCATTGTGATAGATGTGGACTTCTGCATGGGCTTGTCCAGTTGTCAGGAGTGTGTTCAGCAGGCAGCCTCAAGCTGTCAGCTCCTCCAGGGTCAGCTTGAGCTACAGAAAAATGCTTTGCCTGGAATCACGCACCTGCACTCACTGGTATTGAGCAAGTCAGTGGCATGAAGGCGTAACCATTTTAGCCTGAGGAAAACTTCACCGTTGGGCAGTTAGCACTGGAGTCCCTTGCTGTGTTAGTTAAGCCTTGGTTAAGCTTGCATCAAGGTTCAACTTCTCCCTCTGCTCAATCCTGCTTCCTTCCTCTTCCTTGCACAGGTGCTCATTACTACTAGACACTTTGTATTCCAAAATTAATCTTGGTGTCTGCTTCTTGAGTCCCCAACTGTGAGATCAATCACAGACGGCATAGCATATTAGAAAAAAAGTGAGAGCTCTGGAGCGATATAAACCAGAATTTAAATCTAGTTTCCCTACTTACTATTTGTGTGACTTTGAGAAAGTTGGTTAACTTTTCTCAGCTTCAGTTTGTTCATCTATAAGATGGAGTTAATAGTACCTCATAGGACAGCTGTGGTGATTACATCATACATAAACCTAAAGTATTTGTACAGTAAGAATTCAGTACACATTAACTATTCTTAATCTGTATTATTTTTTTCGTCACAGTACATAATACACTCTATGGTAGTTATAAATTAAACTGTTTCTTTCTGTTCTTTGAAGGTAGAGACTATTTCTTATTAATTATTGCATCCTTTGCACCTAGCATAAATCCTGTAGATAGCCTGCTTTCAATAAGTATTTGTTCAATAAGAAATTAGTATCCCTATTTTACAGATAAGGAATTGAGCACAGAAGTCACACTAATAGTAAATAGCAGAGCCAGAATTTGAACCCAATTTTGTCTTCTTCAAAGCAAATTATCTTGCCTTTCAAAGCTGAAGATGAAGATGGGGCCTGCTCTTTATCCTGAGAGCAGTGGGGAGCTATAACACGTTTTTAATGGGGGAAATTTGTAAGTCATAAAGAGGTTACAAAGGGTGCAAGGTGGAGGCAGAGAGACAGAAGCTGGGTCTGAGGGGATGGAGAATGTATCAGTTGTCAATTGCTGCATAACAAATCACCCCAAATTTAGTGGACTGAAACAACAACATTCCTCCAGGCCTGGCTTATCAATGGGTGGCTTAGCTGGATCTGTCAGGGTCTGTCACAGTCTAAAGTCAAGAGTTGGCTGGGGCAGCAGTCATCTCAAAGCTCAACTTGAAGAGAAGAGCCTTCCAAGCTCACATGGTTGGAGGGTTCTGTTGCTTGTTGACTATTGGCTGGAGGCCATCTTGTTGTCATGTGGCTACGTGCTCTCATGTGGCCTGAGAGCAGCTCATAATGTGATATATTCCTTGAAACAGAACTAGTGAGAAGAACCAGAGAGAGAGAGAGCGTGCTAACAAGATGGAAGTCACATTCTTTTATAACCTAATGTTGGAGGTAACATCTCCTCATTTTTGCCATATTCTGTTCTTTAGAAGCAAGTCTGTTAGTCCAGCCCACACTCAAGGGAGGGGGATTTATACACGAGCAGAAATACGAGGGGGATGTTGTGGTTTGAACTGTGTGCCTCATTCCCTAAATTCATATGTTGAAGTCCTAAACCTCAATAGCTCAGAATGTAACCTTATTTGGACATATGGTCTTTGCAGAGGTAATCAAGTTAAAACAAGGTCACTAGGGTGAGCCCTAGTCCAATATGACTGGTATCCTTACCAAAAGGGAAAATTTAGAGACAGACCTGCATACAAGAAGAACAATGCATACATATAAACAGTAAGACAGCCATCTACAAGCCATGGGGAGAGGCCTGAAACAGATTGTCCCTCACAGACCTCAGAAGGTCAATACCTTGATTTTAGATTTCTGGCCTCCAGGCAATGAGGCAATCAATTTTTATTGCTGAAGCCACTCAATTCCTGTGGGACTCTGTTATTACAGCTCTAGTAAACTAACACAAAGGGTCACTGGGAACCATTTCAGAAGCTGCCTGGGATGGTTACTTTTATGTGTCAATCTGACTGGGCCAAGAGATGCCCAAATAGCTGGTTACGCACTATTTCTGGGTGTGTCTCTGTGGATGTCTCTGAGGAAATTAGCATTTGAATTGGTGGAATGAGTAAAGCAGACGGCCCTCCCCAAAGTGAGTGGGCATCATCCAATCTATTGAGGGCCTGAATAGAACAAAAAGTGGAAGAAGGTAGAATTTGCCTTCTGTCTGACTGACTGAGCCGAACACTGGTGTTCTCCTACCCTTGATGCTCCTGGTTCTCAGGCCTTCAGACTTGGAATCTACACCCTTGGCCCTAAGGTTCTAGGGTCTTCAAACTATATATCACCAGCTTGCCAGAGTCTACAGCTTACAGATGGCAGATGGTGGGATTTCTCCATCTCCATAATTGTGTGAGCTAATACCTTATACAAAATCTCTTTTCTATGTAACAAACCTTCACTTGTACCCCCAAACCTAAAATAAAAGTTAAAAAAAATTCTCTGTCTTTCCTCTCTCTCTCTCTCTATACACACACAGACACACACACACACAACACACGTATATACACACACATACACACACACATACAAATATACACATATATACCCTGTTATTTCTCTGGGGAACTCTGATACTCTGCCTATCACAGAAGACTAACATCTGACAGAAACAGCCTGATGCTGAGGAAGGGGATGATTTGAGAGATGAATACATGGAAATTTCAGGTGCTGATTGATGAACAGAGGGAGAGGGTAAAAGGGTAAGAAAGGGTGTCTGCTATGCCTGTCCTTATTTCTGTAATATATTGATATGGTTTGGATGTGTGCCCACCCAAATATCATCTTGAACTCCCACATGTTGTGGGAGGGACCTGTGGGAGGTAATTGAATCATGGGGGCAGGTCGTTCCTGTGCTGTTCTAGTGATAGTGAATAGGTCTCATGAGATCTGATGGCTTTATAAGGCAAAGTTTCCCTGCACAAGCTCTCTCTTTGCCTGCTTCCATCCACATAAGATGTGACTTGCTCTTTCTTGCCTTCTACCATGATTATGAGGCTTCCCCAGCCACGTGGAACTATAAGTCCAATAAATCCTTCTTTTCTGTATAAATTACCTAGTCTCAGGTATGTCTTTATCAGCAGCATGAAAACTGACTAATACATGTATGGTCTAGGTAATCATAGTGAGAACTGAGGAATGGGCATTAATTAAGCAGCACTTTGAATGGAATTCAAGTTGTTAAAGGCAAGGACCGTCTGTTGTTCTGATCCCACCAGAGGAAGGTGACCGCTCCCCACGATGGCAGAGTGGCCTGGCCTCTTGAAAGCTGCAGTGTTTTGGGACAGGTGATAATGTTCAGATTCAGCATCAAATGTTTATAAAACTTTTAGTCTTATTGGCACTGGGGAAACAGAGGCAAATGATCTTCCTAGCTCACAAATCCAGCTAAGACCCTGAAAGCCTTCAATAACTGACTGAAGAAAGTACAGGTTCCCTAACGTGGCATGCACACAACCTGGCTTACCCTCCATGACCCAGCTTAGGCCTAGCCCTTGCTTATGGCTTCTCCTCGTTCTCCTCCCACCATACTTGACCCGCTCTGTCCCACTTCCCTGCATTTGCTTCCACAACCATATTGAACTACACACTTGCAAGTTCCTAAATAAGATGGACCATTTTAGGCTTCTGGGTCATGGTTGCTATTTAGTTCTGCCTAGATCTTTTCTTTCTTTTCTCTTCTCTTCTCTTCTGTTCTCTTCTCTCTTCTTTCTTTCTCTTTCCTTCCTTTCTTTCTTTCCTTCTTTCTTTCTTTCCTTCCTTTCTTTCTTTCTCTTTCTTTCTCTTTCTTTCTTTCCTTCTCTCTTTCTTTCTCTCTCTCTCCCCCTCCCTCCCTCCCTTCCTGCCTTCCTCTCTCCTTTTCTTTCTTTCTTTCTTTCTTTCTTTCTTTCTTTCTTTCTTTCTTTCTTTCTTTTTTTCTTTTCTTTTCTTTTCTTTTACAATTTTAAGAATCTGCTTGGCTAAATTTTACCTTCCCTTCACCACTAAGCTGAAATGAAATCTTCTTCTGTGAAGCCCATCTCACTCCTCTAGGTAGATTCCTTTCCTGTATTCTCTATTTTGTGGGAGAGAAATGTGTCTTAATTTTTTTCTATTAGACAACAAATCCTTTGAAGGTGAGATCATTGTCTTTTTCTTTGTGTACCTCCAGAGTCCAGTACCTGGCCTAGAGTAGAGCTCAATCAATGTTAGTTTAATGAAATGAGTGATTGAAGAAACAAGTGGGTGAACAAAATACAATTCTTACACCCATGAGAGACAGGCAAGTAAATAAGCAGTTCCATAGCAAAGGGTAAAATACTTTAATACCTAAATTCTAAATGAGCATGGAGGATAGAACATGTACATTTTGCCTGAGGAAAGTGGAGAAAAACCAGGGACAGCATCCTGGGGAAAGGGACACTTATACTGAGTCTTAAAGGAGACCATGAGTTCATGCTGTGGATGGGGGAAGGCATTTCCAGCTTAGGGACTGATGTGTGTGCAGGCATGGAGACAGAAGAGAGCTCACTGACTCATCAGGGAAGACGTGTCCTGAAACACAGTGGAGCTGTGCAAGTGAAGAGCACAGACAGGTGGCAGGCACCTGCAGGATCCTGAAGGCCCGGAATACTATCCTAAGAAAGATGATGACTCCATTGCTGAGTCATTGAATGCTGAACATGAAGAGCCTGATGTGGCTCAAAGAGAATTTTGTTTGAGAATGGGCCATGCCAGAGGCTTATGCCATGGAGGCTGTACTCACGGCCACCTTTACTCAAGCAGACGATTGATGGTGGGGATGGCAGTGTTGGGGGTTCTCTGGACAGGCTGGCTCTGAAAAGAGAGTGGGCAGAGATGCCGAGCTGGGTATGCTTCAGCTCTCATCCCAATTCACCAATCGGATCAGGTGCTCTTCCCAGGTAGAAGCTAGAACTCTTTTTCACACACCTGGTCCTTCTGGGAGAAGGCAGAGGTTTTCTCTCTTCTCATCCACCCTTTCCTCCACCAGGCCTGACATATAGCAAAGCCAGAATAGTAGGTTAGACAGAGTTCCTTTGGGCATATCTGCTACGGGAAACATTCTTGGACAGTTCCTCAATCAGGCCCTGGTTACCTGTCCCTGCCCTGTGCCTACACAGCTCCCTGAACTTACCTGCAACACTGGCACTTGTCTTACTGCATTGAAATGTCCTGTTGCCTTCTCTGCCTTCCACACTATACTGCGAATCCCCTGAGAGCAGAGTGTCACGAGTTGGTATACTTTTGGATGCCCAGATCTTAGTGTAGAGTCTCGTGCAGATTTGGAATAAATGACAGGATTCAATGAGCGAACGCAGCTAACTTGCTTTGGTTTGTAAACTCAGGTCCTATGCTTGGCTCTGTGAAAGTTCCTATTTCTTGCTTATTCTGTTTCTCAGTGTCACCTGTCTGGTGAGGTCAGATGCTCAGGACAAATAAGTCCAGTGACTGTATCGGGGGTAGGAGATTGGGCAGGCCGATCAGGCCCAACGGCAGAGGCCCAAGGGACCAGCTGGAACACGTGTGATGTAACCACATCTCCAGGCCTGGTATTAGACCCTTCTAATTTGGTTTTGAAAACATGTGGTTTTGTCCTTGTTCAAATATTGATTTTAAGTAACTTGAGCCTGGCAGAAAAGGCCTCTGCCGGGGCCAGCAGGGCTGTTTGTTGCCTTAATGACATTTCTGTGTGTTTGTATAACATGAACTGGCGGTCGAGTCGTTGCTCTCAGGGAAGATTTACGGGACTTTACACTTTGGAAGATATTGAGGCAAACTGTTGATGAAGGCCTAGGGCATAAATCAGACCCACTCAGGCCAACAAAGGACACTTTGGAAACTTTGCTAACTGCCTTCTCCCCTCATGTACAGTGAAGGGTTTGAATTAGGTCAGCTGGTTTCGGAGCATTTGCTCTATAATCCTTGGGTTTCACAGAGGAGTTTGGGGGAGTCAGGGAAGAGGGGTGTTTTGGGTGGAATGCTAGGCAGGCAGGGTTCCACAGCCTTCCAGAACTTTATTGGTTTCATAACTGAGGTTATTACCAGATTTATGCAGGTAAAAATAAAATGTTTGAAAACCACAGGAGTAGAAGACTGTGACATCCCTTCCACACCTAAAACTCTAGTATTGAATTACCCTGTGTCCTAACAGGAAACATCCCACTCAAATGAGGTTACTGAGAAGAGTTTGATGAAGGGACTGTTAACAAAGGTATGGATGGAATTAAGGGAAATAAACACAGGATGGTGAAGTACCAGGGGCGAGTAGCAGAGCCCTTAGAGAGAGCAAGAGCTATGCTGGGGATTTGGCAGAGGACTGCCTGATGGGAGTCAAGGCCTTTGTTAGAGGAACATGGCCACTGAGAACCTGTGGCCCCACACAAGGAGACCAGGGAATACATACCCTAACCTCTCTCTCTCTTGCCTTCAGCTCTCTTGAGGATGCCTTCCCTATGCCAAACTGGACTGGAATCCAGAAAGTTGATGTGGTGTATGGGTGGTAGGCTCCTGGGCCCCACAGAGACTGAGGCTGGAGAGTGAATTTGCAGGAGCAAATGGAAACTACTCAGCCTATATCAGGAGCTTTGCAGACCACTGCGAGGTGGCAGGAGGTAGAAGGCTGTGCTTCTCCTTGACCTTCTGTCAATTGACAACCTTCATCTCAGGTCTTCAGCTACCCTGTTTCTATTTTTAATCAAATGGGAATTTGGTGAGTTCTTCAAATCTCTTCCAGCACCATGAAAAATGGTTTTATGTCTACCTGAAGAGGGGAATGCTGGTTAGTAGAGTTTAAAGGGAAATAGTAAAGGATATTGACTAAGAACATGGACCTTGAGGATATACGTAACTGGGTTTTGATATTGGTTCCATCTCTTAATAGCTGGGTGACTTTGGGCAAGTCCTATCACCTGTTAAGCCTTAGTTTCTCACTGGTGAAATGGAGACAATAATAATACTTTACAGCATTGTGCCAACGACAAAATGAATTTAAACATATAATGCACTTAGGATTAAACACGTGGTTAGCAATCAATTGGTAGAAGCTATTATTCTCAGATGAGAGCTCAATGGAAAACACTCTTTTATACTTAGCCCCAATAGAGTCTTCATCCTCTGTTGATTTTTGCATGCTTATTTCTTCTTTAATCCTCTGTCTTCAAATTTTCTGGTCAAAATCCAGCAATTTG
The DNA here is from genome assembly GCF_009828535.3 of Hylobates moloch. NCBI lineage: Eukaryota > Metazoa > Chordata > Mammalia > Primates > Hylobatidae > Hylobates > Hylobates moloch. Next base: position 42,144,404 of record NW_026652293.1, read on the forward strand.
GAGGGAGTTCTCTTGGGTTAGTACAAAAAGACATTTAATGATAGCACCTGCAACCCTTGAGCTGACCGAGGTACCTCAAACTTCAATGTCTGCCCTTGGGGAAATCTTATTACCCATCCAAGACTCCAGTCCTCCAGTTCAGCCATTCTTGGTCATCACAACAAACTGTGACATCTTCAGGGCATGTCAAAATGTCCTAGAGCCCCAGATGAGCTCAGCAAGTCCTTGCTTTCTCTCTTCAGCCATACAAGGTTCAGCCAGGGCAGGCTAGCCCCAGCTGTGCTCCCTGGCACATAAAATTAAAGATCCTGTCAAAGCCAAAACAAAGAGGGTAGTGGGCATGGGTGACCCAAGGCAGTAGCTTCCTCCTCCTGATTCTACCAAATGCCATTCCCCTGGGTCCTGGGGAGACAAATGGCCAGTTCACATCTCAGCTGCTGGCCCTGATTGTAAGTCTGCACGATTTACCTTGGCTCTCACTGGCACTGAGAATGAGGTCATTGAAAGAGGGAGACAGTGTAGAAGACCTCTGGAAGGGCAGCAGTAAAACACGCTGTCAGGAGGCAGGAGAGAACCCTTGAATCATGGGGTCCTTGGCAGCTGTCTTTGAGAGGTAAATAACTTCAAAAAGTACTTGCCTGGAAGATGAAATGTGTGCTTTAATGCATACCAAAGGCCATCTCTAAACTCTTTTCTCATTCAGTTTTTTTTTTTTTTTTTTTTTATTGAATCAATTTCCTTAAGGCTCAGGAGTATAGTGTGGTAAAAATGACCAAGAAGTAATATGATGAGAGGAAATGTAATAGATTTTCAGAGCCAGACAGGGTCTATGGCTTGTTGGGTCATCCAGTCCATGCCTACCTCTCCCCCTCACTCCCAATGTGCCAGCCCTGCTGGGCTTCTCCTGGTTCCTCCACCCACCACCCTCTCAGAACTGAGACCTGCACCCCCTCACTTCTTTTTCTGGGAAGCTCTTCCTTGCCATTCTTCCCTTGGCTAATTCCCTCACATTCTTCAAAATCTCAATTTTTACGGCACTTCTTCAGAATCCTTCCCTCATTCCCCATGTTGTTATTTTTTCCTCCCTGATGGCTGAAATGCAATTGCTATTCTTGGAGTGTGAGCAGCCATTTTGGACCATGAGGTAGAAGCTAAAACCTGTCGATGGCAGAATTTCAAGATAGAAAGAGCCTGGATGCCACCTGCCCCAACGTTTTCAGAAAGCTGCCTGTCAGTTCTGATTTCTCACCTCTGGATTTCTTTTAATTGACGTAAAATTTGCATAACATAAAATTAACCATTAACCATTTCAAAGTATACAATTCAATGCATTTAATGTACATACTATACTGTACAGACGTCACCTCTGTTCAATTCCAGGGTCTCTATGGATTTGCCAATGATAGGCATTTCATACAAACAGAATTTTATGATATGTGACCATTTGAGTTTGTTTTCTTTTACTTAGCATGTTTTTGAGGCTCATCCACATTATATCACATATCAGTACTTTGTTCATTTTTTATGGCTGAATAATATTCCATGGTATAAATATACCACCTTTTGATCATCCATTAATTTGTTGATTGGACATTTGGGTTGTTTCCACATTTTAGGTATTGTGAAGTACAAACATTTGTCTACAAGTATCTCTAAATTTCTTTTATATAACACAGAAATACATTTCTATTTATCTCATTTTTATTTGTCTTTTCTGTCACCCTCAAATTATACTTTAGCCGAGACAAGGGATCTAACAATTATGGTTTTAAAATTTGTATTTTCTCCTTATCTATCCTGTCTGGAAGGAAACAGTACCAAGAAGCAGAAGGACCTTTGTATCATTTTCACTCCAACACCATTTACTGTGCTTCTTTGCACCTCAGCAACGTTATCTGTAAAATGGGGATAACCAGGCCCCTGAAGGCGGAAGTCTAAGTCAGATGATCTCTCGAGGTCTCTCATATCTAATTCTTCAAAGGATGGTTTGAAAGGTTACAAGAAACAGTGTAACTTTCTTTGGAACACCCTCGCTAACTCATCCTATTTCTCTCTTTTTGAGCTGGGTTTCTTCTGCTTTTTATCCTTGCCCTGTTGCATCTCTAAAATGACATTTTTTTATAGTGCATCTTAAATTCATTGTGTACATGTCTGTTTTCTTGGTAGAGCATACGGTCTTGAAAAATAAGTCCTTTAAATGCAGCCTGTTCTTTCGAACAAATCAAGCACATAAAAAGCCACACAACAACAACAACAACAATTCCAGGTGCTTCATCTCATCCAACTTCTTGTCATTTCTAAGGCCTTCTGTTCCCTTGGGATTTGGTATCCAGGTTTTGCTATCTTTTCTAGTTCTCCTTGATGAGGATACTATTCTTTCTTTTTTTTTTTTTTAATTCAGGTACACTATTTTACCTTATTTTAAGTTCTGGGATACATTTGCTGAACCTGCAGGTTTGTTACATAGGTATACACGAGGCATGGTTGTTTGCTGCACCCATCAACCCGTCATGTACATTAGGTATTTCTCCTAATGCTATCCCTCCCCTAGGCCGCTACCCTGGACAGGTCCTGGTGTGTGATGTTCCCCTCCCTGTGTCCATGTGTTCTCATTTTTCAACACCCACTTATGAGTGAGAACATATGGTGTTTGGTTTTCTCTTCCTTTGTTAGTTTGCTGAGAATGATGGCTTCCAGATTCATGAATATCCCTGCAAAGGACATGAACTCATCCTTTTTTAAGGCTGCATAGTATTCCATGGTGTATATGTGCCACATTTTCTTAATCCAGTCTATCATTGATGGGCATTTGTGTTGGTTCCAAGTCTTTGCTATTGTGAACAGTGCTGCAGTACACATATGTGTGCATGTGTCTTTATAGTAGAATGATTTATAAACCTTTGGGTATATACCCAGTAATGGGATTGCTGGGTCAAATGGTATTTCTGGTTCTAGATCCTTGAGGAATTGCCACACTGTCCTCCACAATGGTTGAACTAATTTACACTCCAACCAACAGTGTAAAAGAGTTCCTATTTCTCCACATCCTTTCCAGCATCTGTTGTTTCCTGACTTTTTAATGATTGCCATCCTAATTGGCATAAGATGGTATCTCATTGTGGTTTTGATTTGCATTTCTCTAATGACCAGTGATAATGAGCTTTTTTTCCATATGTTTGTTGGGTGCATAAATGTCTTCTTTTAAGAAGTGTCTGGGCTGGGCACGGTGGCTCACGCCTGTAATCCCAGCACTTTGGGAGGCCGAGGTTGGCGGATCATGAGGTCAAGAGATAGAGACCATCCTGGCTAACACGGTGAAACCCTGTCTCTACTAAAAAATACAAAAAATTAGCCGGGCATGGTGGCAGGCATCTGTAGTCCCAGCTACTCGGGAGGCTGAGGCAGGAGAATGGCAAGAATCTGGGAGGTGGAGCTTGCAGTGAGCCAAGATCATGTCACTGCACTCCAGCCTGGGCAACAGAGCGAGATTCCATCTCAAAAAAATAAAATAAAATAAAATAAGTGTCTGTTCATATCCTCTGCCCACTTTTTGATGGGGTTGTTTGTTTTTTCTTGTAAATTTGTGTAAGTCCCTTGTAGATTCTGGATATTAGTTATTTGTCAGATGAATAGATTGCAAAAATTTTCTCCCATTCTGTAGTTTGCCTGTTCACTCTGATGATAGTTTCCTTTGCTGTGCAGAAGCTCTTTAGTTTAATGAGATCCCATTTGTCAATTTTGGCTTTTGTTGCCATTGCATTTATTGTTTTAGTCATGAAGTCTTTGCCCATGCCTGTGTCCTGAATGGTATTGCCTAGGTTTTTTTCTAGCATTTTTACAGTTTTAGGTCTTACTTTAAGTCTTTAATCCATCTTGAGTTAATTTTTGTATAAGGAAGGGGTCCAGTTTCAGTTTTCTGCATATGGCTAGTCAGTTTTCCCAACACCATTTATTTAATAGGAAATCCTTTCCCCATTTCTTGTTTTTGTCAGGTTTGTCAAAGATCAGGTGGTTGTAGATGTGTGGTGTTATTTCTGAGGCCTCTGTTCTTTTCCACTGATCTATATCTCTGTTTTGGTACCAGTACCATGCTGTTTTGGTTACCGTAGCCTTGTAGTATAGTCTGAAGTCAGGTAGCATTGTTCTTTTTGCTTAGGATTGTCTTGGCTATACAGGCTCTTTTTGGGTTCCAAATGAAATTTAAAGTAGTTTTTTCTAATTCTGTGAAGAAAGTCAGTGGTAGCTTGATGGGGATCGCACTGAATCTATAAATTATTTTGGGCATTATGGCCATATTCACGATGTTGATTCTTCCTATCCATGAGCATGGAATGTTTTTCCATTTGTTTGTGTCCTCTCTTATTTCCTTGGGCAGTGGTTTGTAGTTCTCCTTGAAGAGGTCCTTCACATCCCTTGTAAGTTGTATTCCTAGGTATTTAGTTCTCTTTGTAGCAATTGTGAATGGAGTTCACTCATGATTTGGCTGTTCATCTATTATTGGTATGTAGGAATGCTTGTGATTTTTGCACATTGATTTTGTATCCTGAGACTTTGCTGAAGTTGCTTATCAGCTTAAGGAGATTTGGGCCTGAGATGATGGGGTTTTCTAAATATACAATCACGTCATCTGCAAACAGAGACAATTTGATTTCCTCTCTTCCTATTTGAATATGCTTTATTTGTTTCTCTTGCCTGATTTCCCTGGCCAGAGCTTCCAATACTATGTTGAATAGGAGTGGTGAGGGAGGGCATTCTTGTTTTGTGCTGGTTTTCAAAGGGAATGCTTCCAGCTTTTGCCCATTCAGTATGATATTGGCTATGGGTTTGTCATAAATAGCTCTTACTATTTTGAGATACATTCCATCAATACCTAGTTTATTGAGAGTTTTTAGCATGAAGAGGTGTTGAATTTTATCGAAGGCCTTTTCTGCATCTATTGAGATAATCATGTGGTTTTTGTCATTGGTTCTGTTTATGTGATGAATTATGTTTACTGATTTGCATCTGTTGAACCAGCCTTGTATCCCAGGGCTGAAGCCGACTTGATCAGGGTGGATAAGCTTTTTGATGTGCTGCTGGATTTGGTTTGCCAGTATTTTATTGAGGATTTTTGCATCGATGTTCATCAGGGCTATTGGCCTGAAATTTTCTTTTTTTGTTGTGTTTCTGCCAGGTTTTGGTATCAGGATGATGCAGGCCTCATAAAATGTGTTAGGGAGGAGTCCTTCTTTTTCTAGTGTTTGGAATGGTTTTAGAAGGAATGGTACCAGCTCTTTGTACCTCTGGTAGAATTCGGCTCTGAATTTGGTTCCACTCTCCCTGCCACTTTCAGGTACACCAACCAAAGGTAGGTTTGGTCTTTTCACATAGTCCCATATTTCTTGGAGGCTTTGTTCATTCCTTTTCATTCTTTTTTCTCTAATCTTGTCTTCACACTTTATTTCATTAAGTTGATCTTTCATCTCTGATAATCTTTCTTCCACTTGATCGATTCGGCTATTGATACTTGTGTATGCTTCATAAAGTTCTCGTACTGTGTTTTTCAGCTCCATCAGGTCATTTATGTTCTTCCCTGAACTGGTTATTCTAGTTAGCAATTTCTCTAACCTTTTTTCAAGGTTCTTAGCTTCCTTGCATTGGGTTAGAACATGCTTATTTAGCTTGAAGGAGTTTGTTATTGCCCACCTTCTGAAGCCTACTTCTGCCAATTCGTCAAACCCATTCTCTGTCGAGTTTTGTTCCCTTGCTGGCAAGGAGTTGTGATCCTTTGGAGGAGAAGAGGCATTCTTGTTTTTGGAATTTTCAGCCTTTTTGGTTTTTCCTCATCTTCGTGCATTTATCTACCTTTGGTCTTTGATGTTGGTTACCTTCAGATGGGGTTTTCGTGTGGCCGTCCTTTTTGGTGATGTTGATGCTATTCTTTTCTGTTTGTTAGTTTTCCTTCTAACAGTCAGGCAGGCCCCTCTGCTACAGGTCTGCTCGAGTTTGCTGGAGGTCCACTCCAGACCCTGTTTGCCTGGATATCACCAGGGGAGGTGGTAGAACAGCAAAGATTGCTGCCTGTTCCTTCCTCTGGAAGCTTCGTCCCAGAGGGACCCGTGCTAGATGCCAGCCGGAGCTCTCCTGTATCATGTGTCTGTCGACCCCTGCTGGGAGTTGTCTACCAGTCAGGAGACACGAAGGTCAGGGACCCACTTGAGGAGGCCATCTGTCCCTTAGCACAGCTCGAGTGCTGTGCTGGGAGATCTGCTGCTCTCTTCAGAACCAGCAGGCAGGAACGTTTAAGTCTGCTGAACCTGCGCCCACAGCCGCCCCTTCTCCCAGGTGCTCTGTCCCAGGGAGATGGGAATTTTATCTAAAAGCCCCTGACTGGGGCTGCTGCCTTTCTTTCAGAGATGTCCTGCCCAGAGAGGAGGAATCTAGAGAGGCAGTCTGGCTACAGTGGCTTTGCTGAGCTGTGGTGGGCTCCTCCCGGTTTGAACTTCCTGGTGGCTTTGTTTACACTGTGAGGGGAAAACTGCTACTCAAGTCTCAGTAATGCCAGATGCCCCTTCCCCCACCAATCTCAAGGGTCCCAGGTCAACTTCAGACTGCTGTGCTGGCAGCAAGAATTTCAAGCCAGTGGATCTTAGCTTGCTCGGCTATATGGGGCTGGGATCTGCTGAGCTAGACCACTTGGCTCCCTGGCTTCAGCTCCCTTTCCAGGGGAGTGAAAAGTTCTGTCTCACAGGCATTCCAGTGCCACTGGGGTATGAAAAAAAAAATCCTGCAGCTAGCTTGATGTCTGCCCAAAGGGCCACCCAGTTTTGTGCTTGAAACCCACGGCCCTGGTGGTGTAGGCACTGAGGGAATCTTCTGGTCTGCAGGTTGCTAAGACCATGGGAAAAGCATAGTATCTGGGCCAGAATGCACCTTTCCTCACCGCACAGTCCCTCATGGCTTCCCTTGGCTAGGGGAGGGAGTTCCCCAACCCTTGTGCTTCCCAGGTGAGGCAACGCCCCACCCTGCTTCGGCTCACCCTCCATGGGCTGCACCCACTGTCTAACCAGTTGCAATGAGATGAGCCGAGTACCTCAGTTGGAAATGCAGAAATCACCCACCTTCTGTGCTGATCTTGCTGGGAGCTGCAGACCGGAGCTGTTCCTATTCAGCCATGTTGCCAGCCACTCCCGAAGATACGATTCTTTCATTTGCCACTCTTGTCCTCACCCAAGTCCGTCTGACCACCTGAGCCATAATTGTGGTTTAGAGCCATACCTTACAGTAGCTGTGGACCTATGGCACTCTTAATGTCTAGTCCAGCCTTTGCCTTACTCCTATCATTCCAGAAGAAGAGACTTCAGAAAGGTTCTTGGTCATAGGTACTCAGAACATGTTTATTGCATGAAGTGATTCCTAAAATAAAGACTTTAGCAAATCGAAGTCTTTTACCAAGGAATAAAACCTAGAGACAAAACTCATTCTTGGTCTTGGTAGAATCTGGGTTGAAGATGGAATGGAAAACAATTCGTGGAATTGTTTAGCATAAGTCTGAAAATATATTTCTAGTCCCCTTATTTCTCCCTAGTCATCTTCCCCTCTCCTCCAAAATTAGCCAATTCTTGGTATATACAAATGATATGTTAAACTTGAACTTTTAAAGTTAATAATATCTAATTAATATATAAAAGTTATCACATGCCAGGTACTGTGCAAATCCTTTACACAGATCACCTTATTTATCCTTGCAAAATTCTATCAGGTAGATCATACAATTATTTTTATTTTATATGTGAGAACACTAAAGCCTCTCAGATTAAATAACTTGTCCAAAGTCTCACAACTAGCAAGGGTTTCACTCAGGTCATCTAATTTTAATCTGTTCACACAACCACTCTGCCATACTCAAGATGAAGTGCAAATATATGCGTATATTTCCATACATCCATTCATTTATTTTTGAGTATCTCTGCTAGATCTCTTGGTTGGGATAAAGAGATAACTAAGATGGGGTTCTCTTCAAGGCATGATAATATAAAGAATTTCAATATTATTATTTCTGACATGCTTCAATAGTCCCTTCCTGATTCTCAGCTTCCATCTCGAGATTTTTTTAAATGATGAGATCCTTCTGAGACTCTCCATCTCCTTAATAATCAAAGAGAAGTTCATTAAGGGTGCATAATGGAACTCCAAGATATCAAGTCCTAATCTGTGGGACCTGTAAGTTACCTCATTAGCAAAGACTTTGTAGATTTAAGTTAAGGGTCTTGAGATGAGGAGTTAGTTCTGGATCACCCAGGTTGGTCCTAAATGAAATCACAATTGTCTTTATATGGGAGAGGCAGAAGGAGACTTGACTACACACAGAAGAGAAAACAGCTTGAACACGGAGGTAGAGGTTGAAGTGATGCAGCCACAAGCCAAGAAATGCTGGCAGCCACCAGAAGCTGGGAAAGGCAAGGCACAGATTTTCCCCTAGAGTCTCTGGGAAGACACTCTCCTTTTGGACCAGTGAAACTGATTTCTGGTTTCCAGAACTATGAGAGAATAAATTTCTATTGTTTTAAGCCAACAAGTTTGTGGTAATTTGTTACAGCAGCCATAGGAAACTAATAAACCAAGTTACTATAATTTCCTGTTTTGATGAATCATGGAATCATTAGAACTCAGGACAAATATGAAACACACAAAACAGGAAATTGAGTTTCAGAAAAATAAATGAACTTGCCCAGGGTCACACAGCTAGCAGGCAGGGGAACTATTAAAACCCATTTCTAACTCTTGAGCTTTGCAAATCACTTTACAGTTTATAACCACATGACATAATGTCTCTTTATTTTCATAGGAACCCAGAACAATTTTCTTTTCTCTTCTTTTTTGATAGATAGGCAATGTGATGCCTTAGTTTACAATAGAGAGTGAGTGAGGAGCTAGGATTGGAGGCCAGACTGGGTCCTTGGATTCCCTGCCTCTGTAATCACATCCTCTGGCCTGGGATGGATTCAAATGCTGGATGAGGAGGTCTTGTCATGAGCCTCCTGCCAGCCTGGCTGCAGGCAGTTTCAGCTTATCAGTCTGACCTTTGGTTTTCCATGGCAAACCCCTCTGTAGAGGAAACTGCCAACAGACGGCCAAGGCACTGGCTCTATAAGACTGTCCTTATTTAGAATTGCTTTCATTTAAACCAGCCTTGGTCTTGCAAAACATGTTTATTCTGGTTTCCTCTTCCTCCTGGCTGCCTGACCAGTGTAAGCCCATAGCACAGCAGCTCCAGCTCTTAAACCTGGGCCAGGAGGTCAAGGCTAGGAGGAAAACAGGAGGCTCTGGAGAAAGGACACAGGAGGGCATGATTTCCCTTCTTAAGTTGTGCACCAAATGGGATGCACACCCTCTCCGGTGGTGGTGTGTGACCCCTGGGGAGAATGTAGCCATTCAGAACACACCTTGCTGAGACTGACCTCAACTTAAAGAGCACAAAAAACTCAGGAGTAGAGCCTTTTTGAAATTCCAACAGTTATAGACTAACAACAATAATGATGATGACAGTTTTAATAATATAGCAATTTCCTTTTATTAAACACCTACTGTAAACCAAGCACAATGTCAAATCACTTATGTAGTTTATTTCATTTTATTCTCAGAACAGTCGTATTAGATAGGTACCTTTTATTAATCCTGCTTTATGGATGAGGAAACTGAGAAAGGTCAAGGCCATACAGCTAGTCAACCATAGGAGTTGAGATTTGAAGCCAGGTTTGCCTGGGTCAAGAGAGGAGACTGTTCTCATACAACACTCTTCCTTAGGGACCCTTTGTTCTCAGCCCCCTGAACAGTGAGGTTCAGAGAAGGGAGTGATTTGTCCAAGGTCAGCTCCTAGCAGGGCCTCTTTTCCAGGATTCCAAGACAGGGTTCTTTCTAATAGGTTACCCCAGTACGATCTGGAATTTTAAACAGAAGTAAAAGCAGTTGAAGACTGCCCACTTGCTATAATTTGAAAGGCTTGTTCTCCCCTCCCTTCATCTCTTTGAATCCTGTTTCACAGACATTATTGTCTTTGGGACCAATACATTTCTTCTATCTGCATATCTGGGTAGAAGCTCTCATGGAAGAAAAAAGAAAAGCCGCATAGGTGAAGGGGAGTGTGCCTGCCAAGTTCCTTGTAATAACTTCACATGCAGAGTATTTTATGAAATAGATCTGCTGGAGTCATCTCATGGAATCTTCTCATTCTTCTGGAGTCTCCCCATTTTACAGGTGAGTAAAGTGAATTTCAGAGGCAATAAGTCATTTGTCCAAGGCAAACAGCTTGGAAAGGGGTAGGCTGGTCCTTGAATCCTAGTCATCTGGCTGCCCGGGGGAAGTGCAGAAAAATGGTATATACCAGCTGGGCTTCTTCCTGGCCAGAGAACTCGCCTGGCCATCACTCTGCTTTTTCACCTTTTGAAAATGGGAATCTGTTGAAATTACTGATTTTGCTTTGAGGAAAAAGGATGGGAAAAGGGAGACTCTCAAGTGCATTTTCTTGGTAGTAGGGGAAGGGGTGGTAGATGGGGAGGAAAGCAACCCAAAAAACAATCAGCAAAAACAACAAAAAAATACTTTTCCTCTCAAGTCACTCTCTCATGGGATCTAGAGCACATATTTCCAAATAACCTTTCTAAAACCTGTGCCATGCACAGATGGGAGTAGCCTTCTTCCCAGTGACTGGCCCCTTGTTGAATTCAGGGGCAGATGTTAACATCTGCATGAAGAGTGGGATCAGCAATTAAAAGGGGTGGGTAAGTGGGTGGGTGGGGGACCAGGGAGTAATCCTTCCCTGCGCAGTGGATTAAGGAGGGCAGCTCCTTTGGGGGCTGGCCAGAGTCTCTCCATTGAGTAGCTAGTTTCCTTTTCCTTCCCCTATGGTTTCTGCCTCACTCTTGTTCTAATTACCCACTGTTTATGTCCTTCCCTCCAGGGCTGTTGTAGTTTTTGACAAGGTTCACAGCTGGTTTACGAAAGGTAGTTATGATACCAGTTTAATGAGGATGAAAGGATTATAGTCAAAATCTTCTGTGCTCCCTTTAATTTTTCATTTCCTATGTATCCAATGGCAAAGAGTATGATCAGCACTCTCTTCCCAGCATAGTCATATAGCCATAGTCCTTTTGCTAAAACTAAACCTCAGTTTTCTCATCTATATAATAGTCATGATAATCTTTGCCTTTCCTATCTCATGTGCTATTGAAGATCAAAGAAACATGGAAACTAAAAATTCTGAAGTGTTAGATTATTGGGCAGACTATGATATTTGGAAATCTGCTTTCCCTTCATGGAAAAAGTCCTGAATATGAATTTGCTTAGCAAATTGTTGCTACCCAGGATCTCTGTTCTGCTTCTTAAAGAAGACCATGAAGGTGGGTGTGTGGGCAGTGAGTCTGGGGGTGATGGGTAGGAAGGTGTTTCCCCAGTTGAATCAAAGCTCAATTTCAAATCTTAGAGCTGCCATTTGCTAGCTGTGTGATACAAAACAAACCACCCACTCTTTCTAAAGCTCAGTTTTCCAATGTGTAAAGTGAGACTCCAGTGCCCACCTCACAGGGCTTTTGTGAAATAAAAATGGCTGCCAAAACTGAGCATTTGTTTTGTATCAGCTATTTGACCTTAGCACACACTGTGTCCTGGTAACCTGTTTTATTAGACTTTCTTTAGAGTTAGAAAAATTGAGGCTGAGTGAAGTTAACCAACTTGCCTGAAATCATGAAGTAAAAAGAGCTAGAATTCTAATTCAAATCTATTCATTTCAAAATCTAGGAACTTTCCATTCTCTCACTTTGCCTTTCAGTAGTATATGTGGAAATACTTTAAAACAGCAAAGAAATTGCAGAACTATTTGTTTCATGACCAAATACTTACTAAGAATATATTATGTTGAGGCCCTGGGATGCAGTCTAGTGACAGAGCCCATGGGTTCAGTATTTCCATCCTTTGGGATCCAGTTTTCCCATCTGTAGAATAAGAGAAGACTCTCTTAGACCATCTTTAAAGTCCAATTTTGCTCAGCTTGAACTTTCCAAAAATATATATTTGAAGGTTTTTTAAAAGTAATGAGTTAAAGTAAAAATTGGGCAGAGTGAACCAATATTCATTGTGTGTATGGTATGCCATGTGCTTTGTGGTTGGTAGTATCCACAGATGACTGCTCCCAGTTCCTACATCAAGAGGTGAAGTTAACTTAAATCTTCCCTTTGACTCTGGACTGGCTTCAGTGACTTACCTGACCACCAGAACATGGGAGAAATAATGATCTGTGAGCCAGGGCAAGCTCACAAGAAGCTGAAGCTTTCGTGTGGGTCTTTGTAATACTATTCCTTGGAACTCAGCCCCAGTGCTTTGGGCAATCCAATCCATGACACATAGAACGGCCATGTTTAAGTGCCCCAGTTGGTAGGCCTTGCTGACCTCCCAGCTGGCACCAACTGCCAGCCAGATGAGTGCACCATCTTGGACATGTAGATCAGTCGAGCCTTCAGATGACTTCAGCCCCAGCCAACATCTGACTGCAACTACCTGAGAGACTCTAAGCAAGTGCTGCCTGGCTGAGCTCAGCCAACCCACAAAACTGTGAGAGCTAATCATTCATTGTTGTTTTCAGCCACTAAATGTTAGGGTGGTTTGATAGGCAGCAGCAGATAATAGAAACATACATCACTTAATTATCACACTAAAATTTGTATTTTCAGCCTATTTTATGGAAAGAACACCTAAAAGTCAGAAAGGTTAGCTTATCTCAAAGTCACATGGAAGGTGGCAAAACTATATTCAGAAATCGAATCTATTTGATTCCAAATCCTGAATTTTTAACCTTCGTTACCAAAAGATCCTTTTGTTCATTTAGTTGTTTATTAGTAAAGCCATTAAATTGTGGTAGACAACCGAACCTAGATGCTGATATATATAATAATAACATTTGGGGGGAATTACAAAATCATAGCTCTAACTTTCCTTTATTGTGTGTTATCTACCATATTTTAATGATATTTGATTATGACCTGTAAAGCTAGGATTATTCTTCTACATTTAGTGCTATTTTGGGCGAATTGCTGGGCCAAATCTTGTGAAGTATTTACACATCAATCAAAGTGCAAACTCCTTTTATCTCTTCCCAGTATGGTTGTCCCTGTCGCCAACTATGCAGATATCTCTGCCACCTGCTGCCTTCATTGCACCTGTTCCCTAAACCCTGAGAACTGGCCCTTTTATTCAAAACTCATTCTACAAATAACCAAGTATTGATTCTGGGCAGGCACTCTTCTTGGTACTGCAGACCCAGGAACTGGAATCCAGACTATAGACAAATAAACAAACAGCCATAACCCAAAGTCACAATGGAGAGGTGAGGCCCGGAGGTATTTGTTCATCTGTTCCTGATGACCTGTTGAAACACATTCCTTTCCATTTCCCTCCATTACACTGAGCAGACACTGAGCTACTTATAAGTCTCTTACCATGCCATGCTGTTTCTCACCTTTGCCTTTGCTCATGCTATTTTTTTCCATGCTTCTTCACCTTGAAAGTCTCTATGTAGTTTTGCTACGCTTATCAGCAAACTTACCAAATTGCCCTGTGATTGTCTGCTACTTTGTGTATCTCTCCTCTTAGACTGAGTTCCTTCAAAGCAAGGATTATCTTTTTTCATTTTGTTTTCCCTGCTACTTATTTTTAAAACAATAGATCAAATGTATAGCATGTAATGACCATGAATAAAAACAATAAATCTAGGTTAATGAATACAAGCACTTTAGATCAGGTGTCACCCTGAGCACTGAATTTTCTTCTGCGTTTTGTTTTGGTTGTTCAGTTTGAAAAACCTGAATTGCCCAGATGAGCAGTTACAAGACAGCTTTTAAAGAGCGGGCCTTTCAATATCAGGAGAGTGCAGTTCACTGAGGGGGCAGGCAAATGCTCATTCAGAAGGTCGCATATAAACAACTTAACCTGGTAGCACATGAAATCATTAGATAACAATCATGCAATCAAAGAAATAAACAAGATAAGCACAGATTGTGTTTTATGTTGAAAAGGATAGAAAGAGGGTGGTGTTTTAGAGAGTAACTGGGACACAGAGAGGAAACGAAGCTTTGGATAGGATACTGGGGAAGGCATCTTTGAAAAGGTGATATTTGAAGGGTTAAGAGAAGAGTGTGAATAATTCAGGCATGCAGAGGGCTGAAGGAAGAACATTCTGGGTAAGGTATGTGCAAAGGTCCCAGAGCAGAAAAGAGTATGGGATTCTATATGCACTTTCCCTTTAGGAAACCAAACCAGGGACTTCACATAAACCCAAATATCCTCAGTTGTCTCTTATGGATGCCTAACCTCTTTTCTCAAACAAGTTTCACTTGAGCAAAACTTGGGAGGTACTTGGCCCCATTTTATAGCTGAGGAATAGAATGAGAATGTGATGGTTACATGCAGCTGGTTATTGACAGGGCCATAATGAGGTCTCAGCAACACTCTGACTTCAAGTCCAAGAGTCCTAACCACTGCATGTCTGTACAACCCCATAGTGAGAAAGTAGAGTCATTCCTAAAACTAAACCTTCTTCCATAAGAAATCAAGGACTCCGTGCCAGGGCAGGATTTATGACTTAGTAACTGAGGACAGAAATAATTGGTTGCATTACTGCCTGGCAACCTGAGTCTGGGCTCCACTCCGGAGGGGCGGCACAGATTGAAATAGCTGAGGCAAGTTTACTTTTCTCTGTCCAGGTGCTCTCCTGCGGCCAACACAGCCCTAATGAGCTCTGCATATTCAAAGTACAAGTAATTGATGGTCCAATTTAAAGTGTGCAGAGGCCAAATTTCTTTCCAGACTCTGAAGGAAAAACACCAGCTGAGGAAGAATGAAGAACTGCCTGTTCTAAGTTATTCTCCTTCTGTGGTCATTCGAGCAGCAGGAAGACCAGGTTTGCCCCATCAAGTACCTCAAGAAAGAAGTCAATTACCTAAAGAAGTCAAGCAAAAAGGAAAGGACAAAATGAAAATCATGTACCAGGGTACACGTTGAGGCTCCAAGCTGGAATGAATATGGCCTTCAACATACTCTTCATCATACAGAAGCTTGTGTTCAGGGCTTGGATTTTGAAGTCAGACAGACCTGGATTAAAAACCAATTCAACTACCTATTACATATGTGACCTAGGTAAGATCTAACCTCTCTGTGCCTCAGTTTACTCCTTTGCTAAATGGGCATTAGGAGCACAGATTTTGAGGCAGTCAGTGTTGGATTTCAACCTCAGCTCCACTACTGACTGTGTCAAAACGGCAAGTTAACGAAACTCCAATGTTAACTTCTTCTCTAAAGAAGAAGTGATTATATAGGTCCATTGAAGGACTGTTTGGGGGACTGGTTGAGATAAGATATAAAATGCACATGCACAGTGCTCAGGAAAATTATTGTGAACTTGTTACATATCTCCTCTTAAGCTCCAGGACAGTGGCTCTCAAAGCATGGTCCCTGGACCAGCAGCATCAGCTTTATCTGGGGAACTGTGAGAAATGCAGATTCTCAGGTCCCACCCCAGACTCGCTGAATCAGAAACTCTGAGGGTGGTCCCAGCACTCTGTTTTAACAAGCCCTCCAAGAGATTATGGTGGATGCTAAAGTTTGAGAATCTCTGCTCTTGGGGCTGGTTCAGAATGCACCTGAGACTTGGCCAGGCGCGGTGGCTCATGCCTGTAATCCCAGCACTTTGGGAGGCTGAGGCGGGTGGATCATGAGGTCAGGAGTTTGAGACCAGCCTGGCCAACATGATGAAACCCCGTCTCTACTAAAAATACAAAAATTAGCTGGGTGTGGTGGAGGGCACCTGTAGTCCCAGCTACTTGGGAGGCTGAGGCAGGAGAATTGCTTGAACCCGGGAGGTGGAGGTTGCAGTGAGCCGAGATCACGCCATTGCACTCCAGCCTGGGGGACAAGAGCCACACTCCGTCTCAAAAAAAAAAAAACAAAACAAACAAACAAAAAAAACAAAAAAAAGAAAAAAAGAATGTACCTGAGACTTTCAGTCCACACACAACTGCCGTAGGTTCCCAAGAACCTGTTCAGTGCCATGATTCTTTAAAATGAGTTCTCCGCTCATTGTTTTCTGCACCCAAACAGGGAAGAAATACTTCAATTCTCAGGATTTCCCTCTGACACTAGGTAACATCTTCTATATGCTTCCTTTACTCCAGGCATTCTGATAATAGTTTCACATAAATTATTTCAATTTATCTCTGCAGTAGCCCTCTATGATAGATACTATTATCACTGTTTTGCAGATAAGGAAACTAAAGCTTCATGAGGTGAAATAAATTGCCCAAAGATCTATAATTCTTAAGTGATGAAGCCAGGATTCATGCCTCTAATATTAAGTCCATTTCTGGAATCAATGTACTTTCTACCTCATCATACTACCTCTTTATACCAGGATGAATCAGGGATGTCTAGTTTGGTGAAGAGAAACATCCAGGGAGCACGTGAAAAGTGTCTTCATGTATTGTAGGGATATTATGATCATAGGAGTCAAGCAGTTTGATGTTCCAACTGCAGAATATAGAACCAGTGGGTGGAAACACAGGGAGACAGACTGTGGATTGACAGAGAGAATAAGTCAGTAATAGTCTAAATTGCCCAGAACTGTCTTACCTTATGAGGTAGTAAGGTCCCTGTCACTGGGGATGTGAGCACGAGCTGGGTAAGCATCTGTCAAAATGTCATAGAAGAAGGACTGGTACCTTCCCTCTGATGATGCTTTAACTGAGTGGAAGTAAGTAGGCAATCATCTCTCTTGGGTGGCTTTTTTTTTTTTTTTTTTGATGGAGTCTTGCTCTGTCACCCAGGCTGGACTGCACTGGCATGATCTCAGCTCACTGCAACCTCTGCCTTCAGGATTCAAGAGGTTCTCCTGCCTCAGCCTCTCGAGTAGCTGGGCTTTCAGGCGCCCGCCACCACATTCAGCTATTTTTTGTATTATTAGTAGAGACAGAGTTTTGCCATCTTGGCCAGGCTGGTTTCGAACTCCTAACCTTAAGTGATCCTCCTGCCTTGGCCTCCCAAAGTACTGGGATTACAGGCATGAGCCACTGTGCCCAGCCTGACTTTTGATGTTTGTTAAGAAACCGGAGATATTTCACTTGCACAGAAAGAAGACTGAGGTGAGCTCTCTGGTTTAGGGAAGAAATAATCCACCTTACCATGGCCCAGTGAGCTACATTAGGACCTACCCTGGTCCTGTTAGCTGGAAGGGATTTTGCTTTCCTCTGCACACCTATATGATGTCATACTGATACCTCTCTTAACACTGAGCCCTGTCCCCACTGTAGGTAAGCTGTTTATAAATGGCTAGATTTCTTCTGCTAGGGAAGCAGCAAGACATGTATACATAGAGGCTAATAGACCTGAGGGATCATCCACAATACTGTTAACCTTTCTGGGTCTCAGTTTCCTTATCTATGTAAAAACTTCCTTACTGAGATTTGAAGCATTCAAGGAGCTTGGAATATGGTGTACCACATCCCCACCCCTCTCTAACCCTCTACAAATCGTAACATATCTTTGAGGAGGATGCATTTCTGATTAATCGAGATATCCTTTCTACTGCTCCCCACTAACCTCTAATCCATGCCTTCCCATCAAAATGTAGATTTTCAGTATGTGGCACATGATTGGCTCTTATATTAGTCAAAAAATGAAAGGGAAAGAAAGAAGCGAAAAAAAGAGAGAAAAAGGAAGGAAGAAATGAAGGAAGGAAAGAAGGAAGAGAGGGAGGAAGGGAGAGAAGAAAGAAAGGGAGAAAGCAATTTAACACATGAATGCTCCATCCTATTTGCTACTGACCATCAGATGAGCACTCCATCTGGGTAGACATTTTTCTTGGACACACTATGGTTCATGTGTGTGTGTGTGTGTGTGTGTGTGTGTGTGTGTGTGTGTGTGTATGTGTGCATATGCACTTAACGGAATTGTCCACAACATGCTATAGTATGAAGATATCTATGGGAGAAGAGAGTCAACAGGAAAGAATGACTTGAACTAATCTCTCTATAGGCAACTAATTGCAGTTCTGTGGCTATTTGGGGTCATTGTTCACTGTGGGATGAATGTGGCCTCCGGATGAATGTAAAACAAGCCTCATACTTGCTGATCTCCATCTTGAACCACTTTGATAGGGGCAGAATGTTTCAGGTGCAGATTCTAGAAGACTTAAAAGCAGGTCTGTTTTTAAATACACCACATATTGAACTTTCTCCACTATGGGAGGCAGGCCAAGTAGTGGGTTTTGAAGGTTTTAAAGGCTCACTGGCCCTTCAAAAAATGGCTGTTGTGGACATATGGTTTTAGAAGCTTTTAAAAAAGCCTTGTGGGCTTATTTTTAGAACAAACCTTAACCTTGTAAAGCTTCTTAAAGGAGTCACAGAGGACCCAATCACTTGAGCCCCCTCAGAGCACCAGGCAGCTGTTCCCAGAGGCTTCCAAAACAGCCTTTCCTTGTGCTTGATGTGACCCTATCTCAGCTCAGCCTAAGATATGCTACCTCATGAGAGGGCGTGTCTTTGGAGCGGGAAGAGCTGGGCCACAGGTGAGTCAGCCAAGGAGGCAGAGTTTGCTGGCCAGTGAGTGGAGACTAGAGGATCACAGACTAACAGAATTTCAAATACTCTTCTGAAGTAAAGGAACCTTAAAAGTCATCCAGTCAACCCTGATTGGATGCTAAAATCTCCCCTGAAACACACTTGTAAAGAGATGGGACCATTTGTGTTTGCACACCTCCAGCTATGAGAAGAACGCTGTCTAGGCATTCATTCATTCAACACATTTTTAGTTGATTGAATATACATTATGTGCTCAGCACTATTCAAAATCCTGGGGATATAACAGTGAGTAAAAAATAGATGCAGTCTCAATACAGACTAAAAACTGGTAGGAAAGACAGATGGGTCAAATGATCACAACTATACCTAACTGTAAATGAAAAAATGTTATTAGAACAATCCAAAGATTTGTGAAAGTTTCTGACAGGATCTGAAGGATGTGTGAATGTTAACAAGGCAAAAGGAAGTCAAGAGAGGGCACAGAGGGCCAAGCAAACATCTCTGCAGAGGCCTTCAGGCAGGGAAGAGCATGGCATTTTAGGACAAATAAAAGTAGTCCAAGTGTGTGATAGAAAGTGAGGAAAGACCTGGTTTGAGGCTAAGAGCATGCAAAGGGCAGAGCATGCATGACCTTGTTGGCCATGCTGAGGATTTTGATCTTTAACCTGACACATATTGGAAGCCTCTGACTCCTTTAAAGCAGAGGACAGGTAACTCATTCTAGAGCTGCCAGTTCATTCTCATGTTGCGAAGTGTGGTGATCTTAAATCAAGTCCATAATTCTCCTCCTTTTAAAAGGCAAAACCTAGTTTCCCTCCCATGAATGTGGGTCAGACTTAGAGATTTATTTCTAATTAATAAAATGTGGTGGAAGTGATGCTATGTGACTTTTGAGGTTAGGTCATAAAAAGGATAGCTTTCACCTGGCACTGTTTCTCTTCAATTGCTTGCTCTGGGGGAAGTCAGCCTCCATGCTGTAAGGAAACAAGCAACCTATGGAGAAGCCTACATGGAGAGGAACCAAGGCCTCCTTCCTACAGCCAGCACTAAATTGCCAGCCATATCAATTGGAAGCAGATCCTCCAGCCCCAGTTAAGCCTTCAGATGACTGTAGACCTGACTGATACTCAGCTGTCGCCTCATGACAAACCCTGAGCCAGAACCACCTGGCTAAGCTGCTCTTGAATTTCTGATTCACAGCAGCTGTGAGATAATAAATGTTTATGGTTGTTTTGAATTATTGACATTAGATAACTTGATAAGCAGCTAAGGTACCTAACAAGGAATTGCAAGGTATGAGGGTAGGAAAGCTGGGACTTGGAGGTTGTAAAGACCTGTATTTGAAATCCAACTCTTCCATTGACTGGTTGTTAGACTGAAGCCATGTTCCTTTACCTCTTAGAGCTCCCATTTTTCATTTATAACATGATATTATGCCCACAGAACCTCCAAGATACAGTAGTATATAGTAATTCTTAGTGTCTTTGTCTCCCTCTACTTTATATCCTGTGGAGACATGCAATTTTAAGGCTGAGAATAAAAGAAAAAACAGATTGTATTGACAACAGGTACTGCAGAGTTGGGTGTATTCATTGCCCTAGAAAGAGTAAGCCAGAGAGCTTTAGTCTGAGGCTGCCTGAGGCCATGTTTCATGGTAAGTACTACAGATTTTCAAGCCTATTCCTCACGTGGGTTATTTGGCTTTAAGAGTCCATATCCTGCTGTGTAAACATAATTGCCTTTTATTTATTTGAAATTTATCTCTTCATAATTTCATGTCTTAGTTTCTTCATTTGCAATGCAACAAGGAAATAGCTTTATGATGAGTAGTCTCATGAAAGTGATTATTTAATTATCTCTTATTATGGGCCATATATATCATGAAGACATCTTAGTTTATTCTCAAAGCACCATCCCAGAATATCTATTATTTGTGCCATTTTACTGATTAGAAAATAGATATAAATGCCAAGAATATTACTTTGCCACTTAGTATTATGTGACCTTGGCTTTGAGGTCCCTCTTACATCTTATTATTTTTACTATTTTTATTTTTTTGAGATGGAGTCACGCTGTTGCCCAGGCTGGAGTGCAGTGACACAGTCTCGGCTCACTGCAACCTCCACCTCCCAGGTTCAAGCAATTCTCCTGCCTCAGACTCCTGAGTAGCTGATAATACAGGCACGCACCACTACGCCCAGTTAATTTTTTTTTACATCCTATTATTAAACCTCCTTTGCATTTTAGTTTCCTCAACTGCATAATGGAAGGTAAGAATAAAACCTCTGTAAAATGAACTTGATGTGAATATAAAGAAGTCAATATGAATGAAATACTTAAAACAATGTCTGGTATATTCTGATAAATTACTGGTTAGTTTCTATCCTTATTTTTCTAATCAGCATTTAAAAAGTTTAGAGCAAAATTTCTCTCTCAGCCATTTTGTTCCATCCATGGTATCTCTTTCCTGTAATAATATTCCATTTTACAGCATTTCCCACATCCATTTGATGCTTTCAACAATCCTATAACTCAGCGTCACTATCATAATTTTTCAGGTGAACAAACTAATGCTCAGAAAGGTGAATGTGAATTGCTCCAAGTTCCTTTGGTTGCAAGCAACAGAAACCAACTAATGCTAGTATAAACTAAATAGAGAAATTCATCATAAGATGCAAGTATGACTTATCAAACTGAAGTTCATGAATGAGTTACAGGGAAGAGCCCCGAAAATGACAACAACTGCAATGAAGAAAGCCATAGGGAACCCAAGCAATGTGGCCTCTCTTCTTCTTTCCCCTTTTCTCTACTTAGCTTTAGTTATTTTTTTCTCTGCAGACTGGCTTTCTCAGCTACTCAGTGCAAATAGTTGGAGGAATGGCAGGCTCC
Organism: Hylobates moloch; assembly: GCF_009828535.3. NCBI lineage: Eukaryota > Metazoa > Chordata > Mammalia > Primates > Hylobatidae > Hylobates > Hylobates moloch. The sequence goes on from NW_026652293.1 coordinate 42,165,892, forward strand.
CAAATTCATATGTTATTATGCCAACCACAGGGTAGATTGAACTTGTACCTCTCTTTTTGGATTCTGCATTGCCACAGATTGACCTCTGGCTTGACTAGCCTGGGTCAAGAGCCTTCCACTAATCCAATCAAACATTGTCAAGAAGTGGGGTCACAATGTACTAACGTTGCTGCTGGGAACTCACTCATGTAGATTCTTGTAGGAAGGCCATGGACAAGTGAAAGACACTCCAGAGGAGGCCCAGAACATGAAGTGATTTTCCTAAGCCATTTCAAATGTTGGAGTGGCTGAGGCAGGATTCTCTTTCAGATATTCTTTTCCCATGAGATCAGCACTTTTCCCATGAGCCTTCAGTTTCTTCCTTTTAGGAGGTCAGCACCTCCTCAAGTTCCTGCTGGAGGAGATCTGGGTACTCTTCTAACTGTAGCCCTTCTGCAGATGGAGCTAGCCTCACACACAGGCAGTGTGTCCGTAGTGGTTGGATATTATTCTTTACTCCTCCTCCTGGTAAGAGAATTTTGCATCCTAAACTTGGCCCTGTGACTTTCAGTGTTTCTCTGGAGGAGGGATGTACTTCTCCATATTACTGACACCAGACTTGGGCATATGACTTGTTTGGTATACCTAAATGGGAATGATTTAGGCCAAGTACAAGCAGAAACATTAAGAACCATTTGCAAGGTTCAGCCATGTCTTTTTTTTTCTCTTCCACAATAATAGCATGTCCCAAATATGGGCTGTTCCTTCAACCTGGGTCTTGGAATGAAGAAGATACATGGAGTAGAGCCATTAACACCCTGTTGCTGACTCTGACAACTACACAAGAGAGAAATGAACCTTTGGAAAATAATACATCTGAGTTCAATGTTGAGCATGCTGAGTTGAGATGCATAGGGGATAAATTCAGTAGGATATATTAGTTTGAATTTTAGGAAAGAGAGCTAGATGAGAGTTACATATTGTTGTTCATCTGGCCACAGATGGTACTTGAAGCTTCGAGATTCAGTGAAATCCCGGGGAGAATAACAGCATAAAAGAGGGAGGGAATAAACATTGACTCAACAACATTAAAGTGATGGTAGAGGAAGAGAAGTGTGGGGGAGGCTGGGAAGGATGGACAGGGGAAATGGAAGCCACATTAGCTATAAAGAAAAGCGAGTTATCTTCAACTTCAGCACTGGAATTGCTCTTGAGAAAGAAATCCCTTTGTTCTTGTCTTTCAGTAATATCACTTCATGTGAGCTTGAAAACAGCCTTGTGAGGTGTAGTTAGAGGAGAATAGACACATTCATCTCCAAGATAGAAGTGAGGAAACTAAGACTCAAAGGGATAAACACCTTGCCCAAAGTTTTTTAAAAATTTTATTTGAAATTGTAGTAAACAAAACCCACATAATATAAAATTTACCATCTTACCCGCTTCTAAGTATACGGTTCAGTAGTGTTTAATATATTCACATTGTTGTGCAACCAATCTCCAGAACTCCTACATCTTGCAAAATTGAAAATCAGTACCAATTAAACATTAACTCCCCATTCTCCTCACCCCACATCCCTGGGAAACCACCATTCTACTTTCCGTCTCTATGGATTTGACCACTCCAGGTACCTCATATAAGTGGAATCCTATAATATTTGTCCTTTTGTGTCTGGCTTATTTCACTTAGCATAGTGTCCTCAAGGTTCATTCATGCTGTAGGATGTGTCAGAATTTCTTTCCTTTTTAAGGCTGAATAATACTCCTTTGTGTGTACAGACCTCATTTTGTTTGTTCATTCATTGTCAATGGACACTCCGGCTGCTTCCACCTCTTGGCCCCTGTGAATCATGCCTCAGAGCATGGGTGTAAGGCGTTGTCTTTTTGAGGCAAAGAGGACAGAAGGGGGACCCTGAGAGCATGATGTAAAGACAATAGAAAAGATTTCATTACTGCCCTGTATGAGGAAATGAGGGGAGTTTTGCTCCTGAAGGAGTCAGGGAAAGAAGAATGGAGAGGGGCCAAAAAGGAGAGGTGGTGAGAGATGATCCAGGGAGGTGGGGTAGGGTAGGGATTATCTGGGGTGAAGGGGCCAGTGAAAATTGTCTATTGTTTTGTGGTCAAAGAACAGAGGTATTTTGTGTTCAATATAAAGTGGTTAAAGTGCATATTTTGTTTCACTCTGCCTTCTTAGCATATTTTAGGAAAATCTATATATAAATGCTCTGTATGAGTTGGTTTTTGGTGGTAACTGAAGAAGAGGTTAGTTTTCCATCCAGGTTGACATGGAATAGACAGAGCAAGTGAACGGGGAGGGCAACACAAGCTGTACGCTGTCCCATGCAGAGAGGCAGTTGTTTTCAGAGGCAACTACAAGACTGCAAGCCCCCTGGGAGTTCACAGACATTTGGGGGAGGGATCTGGACTTCCATGGAACCCACTTTAGGGCTTTGAACTTCCATGGAACACAGTTGGGAGCTTTGAGTCAATCTTGTCTAGATCAATGCTTCTTAAACTTGAGTGGGCCCAAGCATCGCCTGGGGGTCTTGATCAGGTGCAGATTTTGATTCCATTAGCTGCTGTGGGGCCTGGGATTCTGCACTCCAAATGATCTCAAGCACATAGGTGATGGTGGTGCTGCTGGTCTGTGGACCATACTTTGGGTTGACCACACCTACAACCCGAAAGATCTTAAAAGGTTGGGAAAGTCCTGGTGGCAATCATAGCATCCCCCTTCCCCCATCATGCCCCAGCATACCATTTCCTGGGAAAATAGGGCTCTCCTACCCTCTCAGAGCAAGGCTGTGACAGAGAAGGTCATGAAGAGCCTCTGCTCTCTTGTTCATCATCCAAACCCCAGTCCCTCCTCCATCCCCCACTCCTATAGGGTGGAGGTCACACTAGGGTGCACTGAGTAGCCCATTCTGCATGCTTTGGCCCAGGTTATTAGAACAACAAACAGCAGGGGGGACACCAAAGACTCTTTCTCCATGGTTGGCCTCAGGAGTCCTTCTCCCAGAAAGATGGACAGAGGTGAAGAAAAATTAAAAACTGGTATTTTTCTTCAGAAAAGTCGCTCTGGGGAGCCGAGCATTAATTGAGTACTTGGTTGTGAGAGGGCTGTGTGGTAAACTCCCTTGTTTTCAACAGATGTTGAAGGAGTCTGAGCCAGAGTTCAGGAAAAATGTTCTCTCTACATATCCACCCCAGCCCCTGAGCTGTGATAAAGTTGGCTATACTACATTCAGGTCAAGTCAGGCTCTGGTAACCTCACAGAAACATCAGAATTTACTGAGTGTGAAGTGGAAACGTGAAGTGGCTGGGGAGCATCCAATGAGAGGAAGAGGAGGGGACCTCACTGAACTGGGCACCTACCCTAATTCCAGCCCGTGCTAGGAGCTTCAGGGTCTAAGAACTTCAGGTCCTGTATACATGATGAATGAATCCCCCTGCTGCTTTCCTTTGCTGGGGGAGGTAGGGACAGCCCAGCTCACTCAAGATGGTCTCATTGTGGCAAGACCATCTTCACTTACAGCTGAAATCTGCCCTTCTAAAAAATCCATGCTATAGGCTTCTGTGCTAATGCTGCCCTTCATAGCCACAGTAAGCAGGACAGCATCACATCTCAGCAATACATTTCACAGTTGACAAAGTACCTCATGGTCATATCCATTGGCCTATCTCATTTTAGAACTACCTGGGAGAAAACAGGGGGCAAGTATTCTCCAGGGCTTGGATCAGGACATGGAAACCTTAAGATGCTGCTTGGACTCGTGGTAAAGTCGCAGGCACTAGAGTCTGACTGCCTAGGTTCAAAGCCCAGCTGCTCATTAGCTGTGTGTCTTTGGACAAGCCCCTCAAGCCCTGTAAGCCTGGGTTTTCTCATCTGTAAAATGGGGTTAATGATATTACATACTGGAGAGGGCTATTGTAAGGACTAAATAAAAGTAAAGTGCCTTACCTCTGGGTTATAGAAACTTCTTTCTGCTATTGAGGAGGGAGAGAAGAAAATGATGGAGGTTGAGTGACTTGCTCAATGCCACAAAATGGCAGCATCATATCAAGAATGCAGATATTCTGATGTTAACTCCAAAACCCTTTCCATGAAATTCAGTATCTTGCATTCGTAGGTCTTTCAGAGATTGAAACTCCCCAGTGATCCCATGTTGGCAGGATTTAGCCCCACACTGTACTACTCACAATAGGTGATTACACTGTGGTATGGTCAGGGAGTAGCTGCCTTCCTTGAGTCCCCTGCAGCGTGAAATTGCTTTGTTAACATTTCATGCCTAGGAGTTAGGCTGCCCTTTTCCCTTCAGCCTCTTTTAAAATGCAAACACCTTGGCAGGGTAGGGGGGTAAAGAAGGGAACCCACATTGACTGAAAGCCTGTCATGGTTCAACCATTCCACAGAAGTCAGCTCCCTGCATGCTCACAACATTTGTGCAAAGCACAGTGTTATTCCTGCTTCATATGCGAAGAGAAAAAAGAAAGCCCAGAGAGATTAAGTAACTTACCTGAGGTCACACAACTAGCATTGGATGGGATAAGGATTTGAACCATAGAGGTCTGACTCCGGGGTCTACACTCATAATCACCAGGATGTAGCCCCTAATTGGATGCTACTTCTATCTTATAGGAAGAGGAGAAGATTAGTATTTATAGAGGACTTCTGCATAGCACAGTTTATAGCTGTTTTGCCCTCCCTTGCTCATTCTCTGTTCCATATCAACACAGATGTGAAATTTAATCCCTTTGTCATTTCCCACCCCCTCAAAAAAAGGATACTGCATACAGAGCATTTGTGTGTAGGAGATCTTCCCCAAATATACCTTTACACATAAATATACATTGTCTTATCTGACCCTTCCACTAACACTACAAGATGAACACCATTGCCCTTAGTTTTGCAGCTGGTGAAGCTCAGAGAGGTTAAGTAACTTGCTGAGTAACTATCTATTGAGTGGGAACTCAGCTAGCTCATCCTCTAGGCCACACTGCCTCCAAGCTTGCAGGCAGTGTCTAACATACACCCCGGGGGCCTTAGTCAGATTCTTTTAGGATGTCATAATAGGCAGCTGGGGCTGGGCAGGCCCAAAGTTCAGCCCCTCCAGAAAGAATTCTCATTCACCAGGGTGGGGAGGTCACTGGGGAGTAATGAGGGGTGGTGGTGGGGGTATCCAACACAGCGGGTGGAGTAGGTTTGCAGAGAGTTTGGGATGGGAAGGAATGAATGCTACAGGCAGGCTGTCAGTGTCAGGAATTTCAGCTATTTTCCAGATGATAAGTCTGGCCCACTGTGGATCTTGGAATCCAGCTATGTGTGTACCCAAGCAAGCCAGAGATTCAACAGCGTATGGTCCACAATAGGCAGGTGTGCCCCACCAAGGGCAGATGATAAGGGCTCACAGATGGAATCAGGCCAAGAAAGAATCAATCAGGACCCATCTTGGGGTAACTGGAGAGGTCCAGGGTATCATAGTGGTTAAGAGAGAAGATTTCTGAGGCCACATCACCTGGCTTCCAACCTGAGCTTCTCAGGTTTTAGCTGTGTGTCCTTGGCAAGTTACTTAAGTCCTCTGTGGCTCATGTTCCTCACCTATCTAATGGAGATATTAATAGAATTGAACCCATAAATGTGTTATGGAGATTAAATAAATGAGGAAGAGAAAAGCACTCCCTAACTTCTCACAGGACCATGAACTGGCCCAGCACTGAAAGCTAGGCCTCCGTGTTGGGTGCTGGCCTGGCACTCACAGCTAGGTTGAGGTGTTCTCCCATGGAACATGAATAATCTCACAAGTGAGCCAAAATTTTTAAAAAGACTATTTTATAATTTTTTGCCAAGCACAGACAAAAACAGGGTCACTGCGCAAACCACAAAAATACCAAACATCTGCATCTCCCAACTAATATGAATGATTGCTGCTTCTTTACTAAGGACTTCTTAGGCCTCCTTCTAGTCTTCTCTCCCTCTAGATAAGATTCATTAAAATACTCAATCATAGGATCATCCCCATTTCCTGGCAGCACCCAATACAGAGCAACCCCCCACTTCCTTAAACTCTCTCCATTATCACCTAACTCAAGCTCACATCATATAAGTCCTTTCTAATGCCCTCTACTGAGGCACCCCATGAATCTCTATGACGTGATTTCTCCCTCATTGCAACACATCAATAAGCTCAATTTTGTTCAACTACAGTTGTGTTTCTGGTGGTCTTTGGCTGGAGGGCATGGACGTAAGTTAATAACTGGAAAGTGTGTAGAACAGTTCCTGGCACAGGAAAAGTACCATGTAAGGGAGGCCATCGTAATTACTGGGTAGGTTACCAAGGCAGACTCAGGTACAGGAGGGAAAGCAACAGGCAGGACAGAGGCCAAGTGGAATAGTGGATTTAAGGCCAGGGGACTTCAATTTACATCCCTTCCTACTACTCATAACAGTAACTAACATGCTATTAAGCACTTCAGAAGGGCCAGGCAAGATATTGAGTATTTAATGTGGATGATCTCATATATTTACTGTGTTACCAGAGGCAAGTTTCTTAACCTCTCTGAGCCGTAGTTTCTCCGTCTGTAAAAACATGGGGAAAAGAAAAATACCTCATAGGTTTGTCCTAAGACAACAATGAGAATGTAAGTGTGCTGTAGGCTAGGAAATTATATAAAAATATGACTTTAATGGGCAAAATCTGGGCTACAGGCATAAGGCTGCCTGGTTATTCCAACTTAAATCCAAAGTTGGCAAGGGAGAGAGAGCTAGGCTGATTTAAAGTAAGGTCACTTAAATTCCTGTATTATTTTACATTAGTATTGTTGAGGCTGTTTGACTGTGAACTTTGTTACTTTGCAACAAGAGGGGAAGGGCATCACTCTCAGGATTCCCTTCATGTAGCCTCACGCTGCCACAGAGCTCCTTGTTTGGGGAGACCAGGAGTGATTCAAGCTTTGTTTCATGTCCCTTACTCACATAAGCAAGAAACTTGTTCAAGAACTGGTTTCTTGGACAAAATGAGAATATAGTTAATTTTTACTCTATGTATTTGTGATAAGGATCAAAGAAGAAGGTGGGTATGAGACTGTTGTAAGCTATGACGGGGACGTTATCAGTCCCTCCAAGGCTGCTTCTTGCAGAGCAGTTTCTCACTTGGGAATTCAATCAGCTGTTGAGGACTGAGTTCTTGCCCAATGTGCTTGTTCGTGTGTTGGTTGATGGGAATTAACGCCCACCCTGTAAAGCCACAAGCATTAGGTAGGGTACAGGGTAAGTGTACCAGAGATCCCTACACTGGACTTATGTGAAATAGAACTTTATTTCTCTCTTACCTAATAGTCCAGAGGAATGTAGTCAGGTGAGTGGGGTGGCTCTGCTCCACAAGGCACCCTAGATGACTTACAACTTGTTTCTGCACCATTCCTACAGTGTTAGCTTCATCTCTGGTTGAGGCTGGGTTACTGTCTTATTCCATTTCCAGCCTGCGGGGAGAAAAAGAAGCAAGTCCAGCATAGGGGACTTTGTTTTTAAAGAAGGTGACCTGGAGGTTTCAGGCATCGCTTACCCTACGTCACATCCCCACACTGCAAGGAAAGATGAAAAATGGAGTCTCCAGTTGGGTGACCATGTGCCCAGCTTCCATTTGGTAGTTTTATTATTCTAAGTTCAGAAGCAGAAATAGCAGAAGCAAGGAGAGCATTACAGGAAGGAATGCTGATCAGTTCACCCACTGGATCACTGAGCCAGAGCTAGTATCTGTACTGAGTAAATATCTGGGTGAAAAGCAGAGAGAGAGTTTATTTAGATGTTTGAATTACACAATGCCAAAAGTCAAATATTTTGAGTCATTCCAGCAAATCTTTACATTTTTTTGTTTCCCTGTAGATCTTGGCACTGGGCTGGCAGAGCCTAGCTTACATAATTTACTATGTGAGCACTCACATACACCCACACACCTATAAGCATAGGTGTACATACATAATGTATACATATACATACATGCACATATAGATTTAATATGCATAGATCTTAATCATGTACTAAAGGAATGTAAAACATTACTTACTCTCCCTCTTTTTAGCATAATAATGAAATTGTTGAATAAAATGAAGTCTTAGGAACCAGAGATAGGGGTTCAAGTGTAGCCTATGACATTGGTACGTGTTGTAACTCTGGGAAGTTATTCAATTTCTCTTGACTTCAGCTTCCACATTTGTAAAATGAGTATGATATTACCTGTTTGAAAAATTGTTTTGAAATTAGATAAAATACCATACTTATTTACCAGACATAATGCTTTAAATATAGTTGGTATATAATACATATTAACTTATTTTATTATTATTATTGGGCAAGTGAGGCCCAAGCAAGTTAATAGTAAACTAGGAATTTTTCATCACCTACTTCCTTCCTCAATATAAAGCAAGATCCATTTGAAACGTGTGCTGCTCTCAGGTACACCTATTTCTTTTTAAAACTTGGTAAGATTTTTAAAGTAAATTGTTTATTGAAGTATAATATCCATACAGAAAAGTACACAAATCCTAAGTGTATAGTTCACTGATTTTTTTCAAATGAGAATCTGTCTCCAGGCTATTAGCAGTTAAAAAAAAAAAAAAAAAGAAGAAGAAGATTCCTAGCGCCTAGAAATCCCTTTCATTATGTCCCCTAAGTATAATTGGTATTTTACATTATAGACTAATTTTGCTGTTTTATACTTTATACAAGTAGAATCACAAATAGATATTCTTTATAACTGGCTTTTTTTCACTCTATGCACTATTTGAGGCATTTATCCATATTGTTTTTTGTAGTTATAGCTTGCTTGCTTCTTTTCAATGCCATACAGTGTTTACATGAATACACTACAATGTATTTATCCATTCTACTGTTGATGGACATCTGGGTTGTTCCTGGGTTTTGGCTATTATCAATAATCCTGTTAACAAACATTCTTGCATGTGTCTTTGGTGAACCCATTTCCACTGGATACATACCTGCAAGTGGAATTTCTGAGTGTTAGGATTTGTACATGTTTACCTTCTGTGGATAGTGCCATGCAGTTTAACCAAGTGGTTGAAGAATCTCCTACTTTTAACTTGTGGGGACACGAGAGGCTTTGATAGTTCCATCTGCTCCCAATCTCTCCCTCACTGGACCTATGCTTCCTGGAATCCAGGAATTTTACTATTTGGACTCAGTAGCATCAGGGTAACCAATATATTAGTTAGTTATTGCTATGCCACAAATCCCCTCCAAACACAGTGGCCTCAAACAAAAATATGTATTTATTATTTCTGTTTCTGTAGCTCAGGAATTTGGGAGTGGCTTGGCTGGTGGTTTAAGCTTGAAGTCTCTAATAAGATTGAATCAGGTGTTGGACTGGGCTATAGTCATCTGAAGGGTTGCCTGAGTCTAGAGGATCCACTTCCAGGGTGGTTCTCTCCTATGACTGGCAAGTTGGTACTGGCTGTTGGCAGGAGGCCTTAATTTTTCTGTGTATTAATCTATCTACAAGGTTGCTTGGGTGTCCTCACAACATGGTGGCTGGCTTCCCCCAGTGGGAGCAATCCAAGAGCCCAAGGTGAAAGCAGCAATGTATTTTATGACATTGCCTTGACATCACACACTGTCATTTTCTTAGTATTTTATTGGCCATAAAGTAATCCTTATTCAATATGAGAGGGGTCTATAGAAGGGCATAAACTCCAGAAAGTGATGCTCATTAGGGTCCCTCTTGGAGGCTGGCTACCGCATCATTAAGCCCTTTCTAACACCAGATAAAGACCTTTCTTTGTGATAATTGGAGCTATAAGTGATTAGCACAGGAAACAGGTAAATTGTGATAGACACGGAGAGAGAAAGAAGAGGAAATATAGAGAATAAGTTAAGTCCAGGGAGAAAGACAGGCTTGAATAAAGCTTCCAAGAGGCAGCTGAGTATCTGGGCAGGAGTGAATGAAAAAATAAAGTACTGTGTGTGGTGGGGTTGGGGGTTGGGGACTGTAAGTAGAGGCCATAAAGTATTTTCATTTACTTGCTAATTAGATTAGGATTTTCACTGATGAAGACTCAACTCTGATATTGTTTGGATAAAAGTATTAGCCCAGCGTATTAGCAATTTTTCTCATAGACCATGTAATTTACCTTCCATCCATTCATTTATCCATTTCGAATTAAGCATGCAGAAAAATGCCAGGTCCTATTCTAGAGGGTGATGGGGGATGCAGAATTGAGCAAATACACAAACCCTGACACGGGGGGTGAGAGAGGGAACTAATATGTATTGAGAATCTGTTGTGTTCTAGGACATTCACATTTATTGTCTTAATCCTCATAACTACTCTAGATGTTGGTATTATGGTTCCCATCATGCAGATGAATAAACTGAGGCTTGAGAGTTTAACTGACTTACTCAGAGTTAGAGCTGAAAAGTAGTGAAGCTGAGTGTGCTTGTACAAAGTAGAAAGTGAGTAGGTGCCAGAGAAAAGTACAGATACAGTACAATGGCATTCAGGCAATGGCGTAAGTTCTGTTGCTTGGGGAGGTAAGAGGGAGCTTCATGAGATGGTAGCATTTTAGCTGAGTCTTAGCAGATGAGTAGGAGATGATGGAGAAAGGCCATGTGTCAGGAGTAAAGTGTATCAAAAACAAAAGCATAAAGGGAGAAATGGAAAATTTTAAATAAAATTTATAGGAGGCCATTGGTTTGGACTGAGCTCCTGTACCAGGTCCAAAAGACCAAACCAAAATGGAATCATTCATGTTAAAGTTCCACATCACCAAGCTGAGACAAAATTGTTTATCTGACTTTCTGATAAATCAACAGAGTGAGAAATAATAGCCAAATCCTCAAACAAGCTAGTTTTAGTTGGCCTTTATAAGGCCAGCTTTGACCTTTATAAGGAAAGTAACTTTGAAACAACCAATCTGCTTTTTGTTTTCTGTTTCTGCTTTCCTTGGCCCCTTTCTGTTTATAAAACCATCTTCTGCTCAGCTTATGGGAACACTGAAACTACTTTGTAGAATGAAGTGTTGCCCAATTCTGGAAACAAACAAAAGTCAATTAGGATCTCTAAATTTGTTGTAATTTTGTCTTTTGACAATATTAATATGCACAGAGAAACACACATAGATATATACAATGTGCCTGTAATGAAACATGCATAAAGAAAAGAAGTGGCTGATAGGGATGAATAAAATGGGTTCAGGCCACACAAATACTGGACAGATGCCAGACCCAGTAGTTCTTTAAAACAGCAGAGAGTCAGAGAAGGCTAGATCATTATTTTTACAACTGTGAACTCCCTTTTGTCCGTTTGGATAACATCTTCTTCAAGGTTTTTCAAAATTAAATTGAGTGCATCTCTGCATACAAACAGCAAAAATCGTAAACTGACAAACTGTGTGAGATTGTCCAAATTACTGAATAAAAAATGAGAAATACCATTGATCAATGACAATGCCAACAAGTGTACTTTTATTAACTAAGTTGTGAAATCTTGGACAATGAGAACTCCAGAGTGAGGAGGCCAAGAAAGGGGTAGGATATAAGTTTTAGACATAAAACAGATTAGCAAAAGAAACAGCAAGGTATCCTAATGGTCAGGTTGCTGCTAGTTAGAGATGAGAGAACTCCTAGAAAAGACAGCATGCCTTGGGACTACTGATTTCCAGAAAAATCCAAGGATCTCAGATCTAAGAGAGGCTCAAGGAATTATTTACTCTACCTTTGTGATTTAAATATGAGGCAAAGAAATAGGAGTCACTTGTTCTTTTAGAGCAGAGCTCCTTCTAAGATACCTCAGCCTCATGAGAATAGGATGTAATCCTTAACCTCAAGAAGGCTGTGAGAGTGGACAGCTCTTTGAAAATTGCCAGGTGTAAAACATGACGGTTATGAGTAGGTGTGCGTCCTCTCCAAATTTAGAATTTGAAGACCTAACCTCCAGTACCTTACAATGTGACTTTATTTGGAAATAGGGTCAGTGCAGATGTAATGAGTTAAGATGAGGTCATAATGGAATAGAGTTGGCCTTGATCCAATATGACTGTTGTCCTTATCAAAAGGGAAAATTTATACATGCACACAGAGAGAATGCCACATGAACATGAAGGAAGGCAGAGATTGGAAAGATGCATCAATAAGCCAAGGAATGCCAAATGTTGCCAGCAAACCACCAGAAGCTAGGAGGCAGGCCTGGAACAGATGCTCCCTCATAACCCTCAGAAGGAATCAGCCCCATGGACACCTTGACCTTGGACTTCTCATCTCCAGGACTATAGACAATACATTCCTGTTCTTTAAGCCAATCTTCTTTGTGGTACTTTGTCATGGCATCTCTAGGAAACTAATACAATAGCTGTAAGAAAGAAAGATTACATAGGAGCCACAGGAAGTTGGCAGTGTGAAGGAAGGAACACTACATTAATAAAATGTTAAGCCATGCATTAATTCATTCAAACACTGGGTGTGTACAAGGCACCTGGCTTGGTCCTAAAGTACATACATGTAGAATTAGAATCAGACCTTTCCTGCCTTTGAAAAGCTCAAAGTGAGGCCCAGTGAGGCACATAACACAAGTAAATGTTATGGGGTCCTAAAGGCATGAGATAGAAAAGGTTTGAATGTAGAAGATGACATCTGAGCCAGGCTTTGAAGAATGAGTGTGTTTGCTTGCTGGTTGCTTAATAGAGCTGATCGTTTCTGCCACCAGAAAGGGCCTCCTAAAATCTCCTGTCTGGTCCACATAGATTTTGCCATCGAAAGGGCAAAATCGCAGACATGCTAAGTTTGTTCAATCCAGCAGGTCAAACAAACAACTCCAACAACCCAGGCCAATTGCCTTGCTCCGCTGCCCTAGTTGGACTGCCATTTATAGGAAAAATGGAAACAATGATGCTGACCTCTGGCTGCTCGGGCCTGAATCCCCCTGGAGCTTCAGGCTCGTGCAAGAACTGGCTTCAGAAATTAACCCCTGTGGGGGGTCTTCCTATTCTGGCTGCTCAGACCTCTCTGCTGTGCTAAAAAGTCAGATTGTGTTATTTATGTATTCAAAACAACAAAAATAACCTTTTCTTTCCAAATGTCCCATGCATGGAAAGCCAAGCCTTCAGCAGGTCATTAATATGTTGACGTTTTGAAGGACTAAGCTTCCAGGCCCTGAAACAGGAGCCAGGCCTGCTGGGCTTGGACTTGAGATCTCTTGGCTCTCCCTATTAAGGCCCCCAGGCTCCTCAACTTTAGCTCCTGGCGGTCACTGCTCTGAGCAATGCTGCTAAGGAACACAGTGAAGAGCAGAGCCAGTTGCAACTGGAGCCACGTCTGCCTCTGTGATGATGTCAAATGTGCTGAGGAGAGGGAGGCATCTCTTGACTCAAATTACCTCTCCAGTGGTCTGACATATTCCCTGAAATTCCATTAAGATGATGGAACCTATCCTCTATGTTCTTCTTTTTCTTTCTTTTTTTTTTTTTTTTTTTTTTTTTTTTTTTATTGTTGTTGAGACAGAGTTTTGCTCTTGTTGCCCAGGCTGGAGTGCAATGAATGGCACCATCTCAGCTTACCGCAACCTCTGCCTCCTGGGTTCAAGTGATTCTCCTGCCTCAGCCTCCCGAGTAGCTGGGATTACAGGCATGTGCCACCACTACACCTGGCTAATTTTGTATTTTTTTAGTAGAGACAGAGTTTCTCCATTTTGGTCAGGCTGGTCTTGAACTCCCAACCTCAGGTGATCCACCCGCCTTGGCCTCTCAAAGTGCTGGGATTATAGACATGAGCCACCGCACTGGCCTCCCTCTATGTTCTTAAGGGAGAACAATGGAATGGGATGGGGGCAGGACAGAAACTAGCAGCCTGCTTTGCTTGGCTGATTGCATTGGTTAGGGCCTGCAAACTCATTTGCCCCAGATCCTAAGCTCCCTTGGGGTATTGCATCAGCCACCATCCACTATGGTTGTTGCCTGTCTGGCCCCTGCAGGCATTTGTTTTTGTATCTCTTGCTCAACCCATCCCTACACATGGTTTTGACCACTACCTGGGTGGAAATATTTCAAAAATTTCCATCCCTAGCCCATGCCTTTCTCTTCAAGCTCATGACTCTTCTGATTGCTCGTCCCCAAATGCTTCATCCTTAACTAACTCATCATCATTCATCATAAAACAACTCCTCTCTAGTTTCCCAAGTCAGAAACCTGGAAAGCATCCTTGAACCTTGCCTTCTAGCGTATCCAATTAGTCACTACATTCTACTAACATTACTTCCTAAAAGTTTCTCATAACTATTTCCTCCTCTCCATTTCTTTCTTATACTACCCTAATTGGTAACTACATCATCTTTTGCTTAAACTATTATAACAGCTTCTAAAAGGTCTCTCTACTATCAGCTCATCTCCACCCAGTCCATTCTCTACTTGACAGCCAAAGTATTTTTGTAAATGTAAATCACATTATAAAACTGGAATAGAAAAAATTACCTCAACGTAATTAAGGCCATACGTGAAAAACCCACACCTAACCTCATACTCAGTGGTAACAAACTGAAAGCTTTTCCTCTGAGATCAGGAATAAGAAAGATGCCTGCTTTTGCTACTTCTATTTAACATGGTAGTGGAATTCCTGGCTAGAGCAATTAGGCAAGAAAAACAAATAAAAGGTATCCAAATTGGAAAGGGTGAAGTAAAATTGTATCTGTTAGTGGATGAGATATGATCTGATTTAGGGAAAACTCTGAATTCCACAGGACACTGCCAGAACTAATAAATCAGAAAAGTTGCCAGATACAAAATTGATGCACAAAAATCAATTGCATTTCTCAACATAAGTAATCTGAAAAAGAAATTAAGAAACAATTCTATTTGTAGTAGCATAACAAAAATAATAAAATAGAAATGAACTTGACCAAGGAAACAAACAACTTACACACTGAAAACTATAAAACATTGCTGAAAGAAATTGAAGAGGACACAAATAAATGGAGAGACAGCCTGTGTTGATGGATTGGAAGACTTACTATTATTAAGACGTTGACACTACCCAGAGCAATCTATGCATTAAATGCAATTTATATCAAAATCTCAATGACATTTTTTGCAGAAATTTTTTGGATGTTTTTCCTAAAAATCCGTTCTAAAATGTGTCTGATATCTTGAGGAACCCAGCTAGTCAAAATAATCTTGAAAAAGAAGAACAAAGTTGGAGGTCTCAACTTCCTGATTTCAAAACTTACAGTAAACTATAGTAATCAAAACAATGAGTCCACGGGTGGTGGCTCATGCCTGTAGTCCCAGCAATGAGGGGGGCTGAGTCAAGAGGATCCCCTAGGAGTTCAAGGCAGCAGTGAGCTATGCTCACGCCACTGCACTCTAGCCTGGGCAACAGAGCGAGACCTCGTCTCTTAAAAAAATGAACAAACAAAAAGCACATACAAAAAAAATGAACAAACAAAAAGCACATACTTAGTACTGGTATAAAAGTATAAAGATAGACATAGACAAATGGAATAGAATACAGAGCCCAGAAGTACACCCTTGCATATATGGTCCAATGATTTTCAAGAAGGGTGTCATGATCAGTCAATGGGGGAAAAGACAATCTGTTCAACAAATAGTACTGGGAAAACTGATTATCCACATTCAAAAAAATGAAGCTGGACCCTTAACTTACACCATATTCAAACTTAAAATTGATCAAAGACCTATGCAAAAGAGTTAAAAATATAAAACTTTTAGAAGAAAACATAAGGGAAAATGTTCATGACATTGGATTTGGCAATGATTTTTTGGATATGACCTCAAAAGCACAACAAAAGAAAAAATAGATGTTAAACTTCATCAAAATTTAAAAACTTTTGTGTGTGAAAGGCCACTATAAACAGAGTAAAAAGGCAACATATAAGATGGGAAAAAATACTTACGAATACTACATCATATAAAGAATCGATGTCCAGAATAGATAAAGAACTCCTACAACTCAGCAACAAAACAACAATCCAATTTAAAACTAGGCACAGAACTTGAATGAATATTTCTCCAGAGAAGATATTCAAAAAATGAATAAGCACTTAAAAAGATGCTCAATATCACTAAATGTTAGGGAAAGGCAAATCAAAGCCGCAATGAGATATCACTGCACACACATTAGGATGGCTAGTATACGAAACCCAAACAACGAACCAAACAACCAACCAACCAAAATCAAAAAAATTCAGAACATAGGGCCAGGCAAGGTGGCTCATGCCTTTAATTCCAGCACTTTGGGAGGCCAAGGTGGGCAGATCATGAGGTCAGGAGATCAAGACAATCCTGACCAACATAGTGAAACCCCATCTCTATTAAAAATACAAAAAAATTAGCTGGGCATGGTGGCACATGCCTGTAATCCCAACTACTTGGGAGGCTGAGGCAGGAGAATTGCTTGAACCAGGGAGTCAGAGGTTGTGGTGAGCTGAGATTGTGCCACTGCACTCCAGGAAAAAAAAAAAAAAGAAAAAGTCCAGAACATAACAAGTTTGGTGGGAATGTGGAGAAATTAGAATGTGCACTGCTGGTGGGAAAGTAGATTGTGCAGCCATTGTGGAAAGCAATATGGTGATTCCTCAAAAAATTAAACATAGAATTATCATATGATTTAGCAATTTCACTTCTGGATGTATACCCAAAGGAATTGAAAGCAGCACTCAAACAGATATTTGTACACCCATGTTCACAGCAGGATTATTCACAATAACCAAAAGGTGGAAGCAACCCACGTATTTACAGATGGATGACTGGATAAACAAAATGTGGTATACACACAATTACAGAATACATGGAAAATGTGGTATATGTATAATGGAATATTATTCAGCCTTAAACAGGAAGGAAATTCTGACACATGCCTGCAACATGGTTGAATCTCGAGGACATTATGCTCAGTGAAATAAGCCAGTCACAAAGAAAGAAAGAATGTTGATTCCATTTACATGAAGTACCTATAGTAGTCAAATTCATGGAGACAGAATGTAGAATAGTGGTTTCCAGGGGCTGGGAGCAGGGGAGTGTTTAATGAGTAGAGCGTTTCAGCTGGAGATGACAAAGTTCTGCAGATGGATGGTGGCGATGGTTGTATAATAATGTGAATATACTTAATGCCACAGAATATTATACTTAAAAATTGTTAAAATGAGAAACTTTATTATATATATTTGACCACATAAAAATGTAAATCTAGCATGTTACTCCCCTGCTTAAAATCCTTCATGTTGTCCCATCACCTTTGGGGTAAAGGTCAACCTCTTTAGCTCACAGACAAGGACTTTCTTCATCTGATCCTGTGTATATCCTCATCTCATAACTCCTTCTATTTTACCTTTCTTGTTTCAGGAACAAGTAAGTTCTAGTAGTTTCCCAAAGAAGAAGGTGGTTTAGCCAACCTGAATGTACTCAAGCAGTTTCTTCTACTGATCTTCATGGTTCTCACCCCTGATTATACAATAAAATCAGCCAGAGAGCTCAAATCAATACTAGTGCCTGGGTACCACTCAAAACCAATTAAATTAGAAAGTCTTCTGGAGAAGACCCAATCATTAGTATTTTTTTAAGTTTCCCAGATGATTTGAATGGATAGCCACTACTTTAGAATCTAATTTCCCACATGTCAGAGTCTGGCTAGTTAGTTCATTTATTCTTCAAAATTCAGCTCAGGCATCTCCTCCCCCAAGAAATCTTCCCTGATGCCACCTGCTAGGCTGGGTCTGGCACCCAGGCTCTGGGCTTCTGCAAGCCCCTGTTGCAGTTCTCACACTGTATTGCAGGTGTCATAATTTCTCACTCTCTCCTACCAGACAGAACTCCTTGAAGGCAGGGATGATGTTTTGCTCATCCTGGGTGTCCCTGTTCCAGAGCAGGATCAAGGCCAGCAAATGCAAACTATCTTCCCTTTCCCTTACTCACTTCCCCTTGATAAAGGTCTTCACATACATTTTCTCCTTTCAACAAAGTCCCCCCCAAAATGAGAACATTTGCCCAGTGAGTCACAGCAATGTGGCAACGGCAGAATTAGAATGAGTTTCTCCATTAGCCCAGTCCAGGCTTCTTCTTACTTAACAGCCTAATACTATACATGAAAATCAACAAAAGCATCCCTTAAGGACTTTCCCAAACTCACCCTGAATCAGCAGCTGGAGGATGACTCATCCTCAGGAGTACTAAGGGGGCTTATCTGGAGGGTGAGTCTGCACACCTAGTGGAAATGTGTGGTTCAATGCATGGGATTTGAAAATTGGGATTTAGAAATTAGGAGGCAAGAGTTTTGGGCCTTGCTCTCATATGATTTACTTGAACTTTCACAAATGAAAATGCCTCTTTGAACTTTGGTTTCTTCATCTATTAAGTGAGGATAGCAGTACTTTGCTTTCTAGCTCACAGGGTGTTTTGAAAGTCTGAAATCAGCCCATGAAGAATAAATAAATGGAGGTATATTCACACAATGGATATTATACAACAATGTGAATGAACAGACTATAATTCTATGCAATGTCACAAACATAATGTTGATGAAAGAAGCCAGACATAAAAGAGTATGATAATTCTGCATGATTATACACATATAAAGTACAAAAGTAGACACAAGTGGTCTATGCTGCTAGAGGTTAGGTTAGTGGCATGGTGATGGTGAATAGCGACTGGAAGGAGGCATGAAGGGGCCCCGGGGTGCTTCATCTGAGTGCTCATTGCTAAGATTTATTCACTCTGTGAAAATTCATCAAGCCATATCTTTATATGTGTACTTCTCTGTATGTATATTATACTTCAATTAAAAGTCTTTTAAACTCCAAAACAAATGAGGCTCATAAAACATGCAACACTATATAATGACAATACATAATGATAATGACTATATAGGTATATATAAAGATATATGAACATACGTATGTAGTATCTACACACACACACACACACGCACACACACAATCTACTTTTGTTGATGTCTTCTACTGAAGGCACAGTGACAAATACTTTACACATGTTATCTTATTTAACCTTTACAGAAATTCCATTTAACAGAAGAGGAAACTGAGACCAGAGAAAACAAGAAATTTGCTTAAGATTATTCTGATCTTGGGCAGAAACGGGCTGTTCTCAAAATCAGATTTCTGGCCAATTCAAAGTAAATAATTAAAAAGGGTACAAGCTTTGCGATCAGGAAGAACACTCACTAACTCTGTGGACCTGGACAAGTTTCTTAACCTTTCTGTTGATTCAATCCCCTCATCTTTTGCACAGAGATAATAATACCTGACCTTTTGCAAGTCACAGGTGGTGAGGACTAATTAAAAAGAAAGAAAGGGGGAAAAAAAGAAGAGAAAGATCTATGACTCAGTCATTCAAGATCTCCTGAAATACACAGGAAAGTCAGAAAACGACCTGCTTGGAGGGGTAAAACCTACTCTGGAAATGGAAGGAAACGGAAATGGAAATAGAAATAGAGAAAGAAAATGAAAATGGAGGTGAACTCTATAAGAAACTGACATATGACAAAAGATTTTGGAAACTCTTTTGTCTCATTTATTCATGGGAAAGGAATTATAAATATATGTATCATGCAAATTACCTTTAAAAATAATTTTAAAAACAATTTCTAAGGCAGTATGATATAGTAGAGAGAGTACCCTGAGTTCTAATTCTGATTTCACAACTTCAAATCCATAGTTGCATTTGGAGATGTCATTCAAATGCTCTAAATATTTTGATCCCTATCTGTAAAACAGGGCTATTAAATACCTACCTGACTTCCTGGGGAGAATAAATTGAGAAAATACAGATACAAATAATTTGAAAGGTTAAAGTACCATTTGGGTCCAGTTTAAAGTCACTTTTACTAGCCACATGACTCAAATCATTTTACATTTCTGAAGCTGTTTACTCATCTGTGAAAGGCATGAAGATAGAACCTGTGTCATAGAATTGTTAATGGGATTAAATGAAATAATGTAGTTAAATGCTTAGCATAGTGCCTCGCATGCATTAAGGACTCAGTAAGTGGCTGTGTTTATGACAGATATCAATGACTACAGCAATAGAAACATTACTGCAGGGAAATTTTTTAAAAGGTAAGATGTATCAGGCATTTTAGAGAAAAGAAGAATTCATTAAAAATGTTAAAGTTCATGTTTCTCAGACTTTTAAATTTGTCCTTATCCTGAGAAACTACAACAGAACGGCATGCCTCAGGTAATGTGCTTCTCTGTGAATTTTCTTTGACTCTACAAGGTTAGAAACCTCCCATCTCCTGTGATTGAACACTCCCAAGACATTGGATCATTTCCTGAACTTCATTTATTTAATAACTAATCTTTTATTGCCTCCTCATTTTTAAAGCTGGCCAGTCTTGTTCCCACCCCCACTCCCTTTCAAGGTCTCACCTCTTTAATCATTTGGATAATGCTGAGACACACTACAAAACATTTTAATGGAGGGCTGATAAGTGAAGGCCATTTTTCCTCCCGTCTGCTTCTCAACCAGCAGTATTTCGGATGATTTTCAATAAGCCCAGCAAATCACTCATGTCATTCTCCCACAGCCACCTAGTTAATATTCCCAGTCAACAGGTTTCTTTTGGCTCTTTTGTCTGGGAAAGGGCCCCAGAACACCAGAAAAATGAGTCTGTACCTAGAATTTGCAGAAACCAAGCCCTCAACTTCAAGATGAACATTTTCCCAAGTTAATAATAATAGCTACCATCTCTGAGCCATAATTCTGTGACAGACACTGTGCCAAGCACTGTACCTATATTATCACATTTGATCCTCATAAAACCTGCTACAGAATACCTCTCACGTTCATGTTATGGATGGGGAAACTTAAGTGCAGGCCAATGTTACTCAAAGTGTGGTCCTCTGAGTAACAGTATTACCTGGGAATTTGTCAGAAAGCAAGCTCTCCCGCTCCACCACAAACCTGTTGAATAAGAATCTCTAGGGGTGGTGTTCAGAAATCTATGTTCTGATAAGCCCTCCTGGTGACTCTGATGCAAGCCAAAGTTTGAGAAGCTCTGGACTATTTAAGGTGAGTAACTTGCCAAGTTCACAGTGCTAATGAGGGGCAGAGTGAGGCTTGGAAATCAGAGCCTGACTGACTCCTAAACCAAAGTCACATGAGTATGGAATGCGAGGGCTCACAGAAGTTTTAGAATTTGAAGTAAAATTGCCTTGTATAATAAAGAGAGCTATTATTTCATTTAGCAAGATGGGCAGAGGTAGCTCAGTTCCAGGACTGGTTTAATTCAGCAGTTCAGTGACTTGTGACTCCAGATCTACAACATCGCTCTCATTCTCTTGGCTTTGTCTTCATGATCACAGGAGGACTGCAGCAGTTCTAGGCATCGTATTTTGTTCCTCAAGGCCAAAAGGTCTGAAGGTGGGGGGCAGGGGGAAAGTCTCTGTCTCTTCTTCCATATTTTCTTAGGAGCATATTTTTTTTCCTAAGAAGTGGTTTTCCCCAACTCACGCATTACTGTCCAGAGAGAAGAGTTTCCCCCCTCATGCATTACTCTCCAGAATTCCATCCAACGCTCATTCCCAAACCAATCATTGGGAAGAAAAATTGAATAACATAGTTCAGTAAGAGTAAACAAGATTCACCTTACCTGAAGCACGTGGTTACTTGAATGAATACAGAGGGCGGAAGTGCTAGTCAGAGCAATGGGTACAAATTATGAAATGGTGAAAAATGTTTGGATTCGTAGGACGAGATCAGATGATGGAAACCCATAAGAAATACAGAGCCTGTATATGTTTGAGTAGGGGAGAGGAACACATACAGGCACACATGCAAAGAGTCTGCTGGTGGTATGCAGGAGAGATGGGCACTGGATGTGGGCCTGGGAGTCTATGTGAGGCTGTGGAGAAGACCAGCTGTTGCTCTGACCTTGGTGGAATTTGCAAAGGGCTTGGTTTAGATAAGTGGCAGTGGGTATGAAGGATGGGTAAACATAACGGTCTTTTGGAAGGAAAATTGGCAAGAGTGGGTGGCTGACTGGCCACAGAGAGATAAAGAAGGGGCTGAGTCAGGGTTATGAACTATTTCTATGTCTATGACCAGTTGTTCTCTGTCCCTCTGGAGCCAGGATGGAAAGAAAAGTGCCAAATCCTGCAAAGAGACTTCAGGCAAGTTAAAGGAAAACTGGGAATTGTATGATAGGTTATTCAGGGGTGTGTGCCTGAGTTCTTAAATTTGGTGCTTGGCTCTGTGATGTAACAATAACAGTGCCATTTATTGATAGTCTAATATGTCCTTCTGTTTTTTATTTATATTTATTTTTATTACAGGCAATTTCAAACATGCACAAAAGTAGAGAGAATGGTATCATGAACCTGCATTTACTATTAACAAGCTTCAGCATGGTGAAATCCTAATCCATCAATCTTTTTTTTTTTTTCCCTTTAAATGCTCGAGTTCTTTATTAGAGTTTTTAAATCATTCAGACCACCAAAAATATCTATTTGGCCTATTCATTTTTTTTTTTTATTATACTTCAGGGTTTTAGAGTACATGTGCACAATGTGCAGGTTTGTTACATATGTATCCATGTGCCATGTTGATTTCCTGCACCCATTAACTCGTCATTTAGCATTAGATGTATCTCCTAATGCTGTCCCTCCCCCCTCCCCCCACCCCACAACTGTCCCCGGAGTGTGATGTTCCCCTTCCTGTGTCCATGAGTTCTCATTGTTCAATTCCCACCTATGAGTGAGAACATGCGGTGTTTGGTTTTTTGTCCTTGCGATAGTTTACTGAGAATGATGTTTTCCAGTTTCATCCATGTCCCTACAAAGGACACGAACTCATCATTTTTTATGACTGCATAGTATTCCATGGTGTATATGTGCCACATTTTCTTAATCCAGTCTATCGTTGTTGGACATTTGGGTTGGTTCCAAGTCTTTGCTATTGTGAATAGTGCCGCAATAAACATACGTGTGCATGTGTCTTTATAGCAGCATGATTTATAGTCCTTTGGGTATATACCCAGTAATGGGATGGCTGGGTCAAATGGTATTTCTAGTTCGAGATCCCTGAGGAATCGCCACACTGACTTCCACAATGGTTGAACTAGTTTACAGTCCCACCAACAATGTAAAAGTGTTCCTATTTCTCCACATCCTCTCCAGCACCTGTTGTTTCCTGATTTTTTAATGATGGCCATTCTAACTGGTGTGAGATGGTATCTCACTGTGGTTTTGATTTGCATTTCTCTGATGGCCAGTGATGATGAGCATTTCTTCATGTGTTTTTTGGCTGCATAAATGTCTTCTTTTGAGAAGTGTCTGTTCATGTCCTCTGCCCACTTTTTGATGGGGTTGTTTGTTTTTTTCTTGTAAATTTGTTTGAGTTCATTGTAGATTCTGGATATTAGCCCTTTGTCAGATGAGTAGGTTGCAAAAATTTTCTCCCATTCTGTAGGTTGCCTGTTCACTCTGATGGTAGTTTCTTTTGCTGTGCAGAAGCTCTTTAGTTTAATGAGATCCCATTTGTCGATTTTGGCTTTTGTTGCCATTGCTTTTGGTGTTTTAGACATGAAGTCCTTGCCCACGCCTATGTCCTGAATGGTATTGCCTAGGTTTTCTTGTAGGATTTTAATGGTTTTAGGTCTAACATATAAGTCTTTAATCCATCTTGAATTAATTTTTGTATAAGGTGTAAGGAAGGGATCCAGTTGCAGCTTTCTACATATGGCTAGCCAGTTTTCCCAGCACCATTTATTAAATAGGGAATCCTTTCCCCATTTCTTGTTTTTGTCAGGTTTGTCAAAGATCAGATAGTTGTAGCTATGCGGCATCATTTCTGAGGGCTCTGTTCTGTTCCATTGATCTATGTCTCTGTTGTGGTACCAGTACCATGCTGTTTTGGTTACTGTAGCCTTGTAGTATAGTTTAAAGTCAGGTAGCGTGATGCCTCCAGCTTTGTTCTTTTGGCTTAGGATTGACTTGGCGATGCGGGCTCTTTTTTGGTTCCATATGAACTTTAAAGTAGTTTTTTCCAATTCTGTGAAGAAAGTCATTGGTAGCTTGATGGGGATGGCATTGAATCTATAAATTACCTTGGGCAGTATGGCCATTTTCACGATATTGATTCTTCCAACCCATGAGCATGGAATGTTCTTCCATTTGTTTGTATCCTCTTTTATTTCATTGAGCAGTGGTTTGTAGTTCTCCTTGAAGAGGTCCTTCACATCCCTTGTAAGTTGGATTCCTAGGTATTTTATTCTCTTTGAAGCAATTGTGAATGGGAGTTCACTCATGATTTGGCTCTCTGTTTGTCTGTGATTGGTGTACAAGAATGCTTGTGATTTTTGTACATTAATTTTGTATCCTGAGACTTTGCTGAAGTTGCTAATCAGCTTAAGGAGATTTTGGGCTGAGACAATGGGGTTTTCTAGATATACAATCATGTCATCTGCAAACAGGGACAATTTGACTTCCTCTTTTCCTAATTGAATACCCTTTATTTCCTTCTCCTGCCTGATTGCTCTGGCCAGAACTTCCAGCACTATGTTGAATAGCAGCGGTGAGAGAGGGCATCCCTGTCTTGTGCCAGTTTTCAGAGGGAATGCTTCCAGTTTTTGCCCATTCAGTATGATATTGGCTGTGGGTTTGTCATAGATAGCTCTTATTATTTTGAGATACGTCCCATCAATACCTAATTTATTGAGAGTTTTTAGCATGAAGGGTTGTTGAATTTTGTCAAAGGCCTTTTCTGCATCTATTGAGATAATCATGTGGTTTTTGTCTTTGGTTCTGTTTATATGCTGGATTACATTTATTGATTTGCGTATGTTGAACCAGCCTTGCATCCCAGGGATGAAGCCCACTTGGTCATGGTGGATAAGCTTTTTGATGTGCTGCTGGATTCGGTTTGCCAGTATTTTATTGAGGATTTTTGCATCAATGTTCATCAAGGATATTGGTCTGAAATTCTCTTTTTTGGTTATGTCTCTGCCAGGTTTTGGTATCAGGACGATGCTGGCTTCATAAAATGTGTTAGGGAGGATTCCCTCTTTTTCTATCGATTGGAATAGTTTCAGAAGGAATGGTACCAGTTCCTCCTTGTACCTCTGGTAGAATTCAGCTGTGAATCCATCAGGTCCTGGACTCTTTTTGGTTGGTAAGCTATTGATTATTGCCACAATTTCAGAACCTGTTATTGGTCTATTCAGAGATTCAACTTCTTCCTGGTTTAGTCTTGGGAGGGTGTATTTGTCGAGGAATTTATCCATTTCTTCTAGATTTTCTAGTTTATTTGCATAGAGGTGTTTGTAGTATTCTCTGATGGTAGATTGTATTTCTGTGGGATCGGTGGTGATATCCCCTTTTTCGTTTTTTATTGCATCTATTTGATTCTTCTCTCTTTTCTTCTTTATTAGTCTTGCTAGCGGTCCATCAATTTTGTTGATCTTTTCAAAAAACCAGCTCCTGGATTCATTAATTTTTTGAAGGGTTTTTTGTGTCTCTATTTCCTTCAGTTCTGCTCTGATTTTAGTTATTTCTTGCCTTCTGCTAGCTTTTGAATGTGTTTGCTCTTGCTTTTCTAGTTCTTTGAATTGTGATGTTAGGGTGTCAATTTTGGATCTTTCCTGCTTTCTCTTGTGGGCATTTAGTGCTATAAATTTCCCTCTACACACTGCTTTGAATGTGTCCCAGAGATTCTGGTATGTTGTGTCTTTGTTCTCATTGGTTTCAAAGAACATCTTTATTTCTGCCTTCATTTCATTATGTACCCAATAGTCATTCAGGAGCAGGTTGTTCAGTTTCCATGTAGTTGAGCGGTTTTGAGTGAGTTTCTTAATCCTGAGTTCTAGTTTGATTGCACTGTGGTCTGAGAGACAGTTTGTTATAATTTCTGTTCTTTTACATTTGCTGAGGAGAGCTTTACTTCCAACGATGTGGTCAATTTTGGAATAGGTGTGGTGTGGTGCTGAAAAAAATGTATATTCTGTTGACTTGGGGTGGAGAGTTCTGTAGATGTCTATTAGGTCCACTTTATGTAGAGCTGAGTTCAATTCCTGGATATCCTTGTTAACTTTCTGTCTCGTTGATCTGTCTAATGCTGACAGTGGGGTGTTAAAATCTCCCATTATTATTGTGTGGGAGTTTAAGTCCCTTTGTAGGTCACTGAGGACTTGCTTTATGAATCTGGGTGCTCCTGTGTTGGGTGCATATATATTTAGGATAGTTAGCTCTTCTTGTTGAATTGATCCCTTTACCATTATGTAATGGCCTTCTTTGTCTCTTATGATCTTTGTTGGTTTAAAGTCTATTTTATCAGAGACTAGGATTGCAACCCCTGCCTTTTTTTGTTTTCCAGTTGCTTGATAGATCTTCCTCCATCCCTTTTTTTTGAGTCTATGTGTGTCTCTGCACGTGAGATGGATTTCCTGAATTCAGCACACTGATGGGTCCTGACTCCTTATCCAGTTTGCCAGTCTGTGTCTTTTGATTGGAGCATTTAGCCCATTTACATTTAACGTTAATATTGTTATGTGTGGATCTGATCCTTTCATTATGATGTTAGTTGGTTATTTTGCTCGTTAGTTGCTATAGTTTCTTCCTAGCCTCGATGGTCTTTACAATTTGGCATGTTTTTGCAGTGGCTGGTACCGGTTGTTCCTTTCCGTGTTTAGTGCTTCCTTCAGGAGCTCTTTTAGGGCAGGCCTGGTGGTGACAAAATCACTCAGCGTTTGCTTGTCTGTAAAGTATTTTATTTCTCCTTCACTTATGAAGCTTAGTTTGGCGGGATAGGAAATTCTGGGTTGAAAATTCTTTTCTTTAAGAATGTTGAATATCGGCCCCCACTCTCTTCTGGCTTGTAGAGTTTCTGCTGAGAGATCAGCTGTTAGTCTGATGGGCTTCCCTTTGTGGGTAACCCGACCTTTCTCTCTGGCTGCCCTTAACATTTTTTCCTTCATTTCAACTTTGGTGAATCTGACAATTATGTGTCTTGGAGTTGCCCTTCTCGAGGAGTATCTTTGTGGCGTCCTCTGTATTTCCTGAATCTGAATGCTGGCCTGCCTTGCTAGATTGGGGAAGTTCTCCTGGATAATATCTTGCAGAGTGTTTTCCAACTTGGTTCCATTCTCCCCATCATTTTCAGGTACACCAATCAGACGTAGGTTTGGTCTTTTCACATAGTCCCAAATTTCTTGGAGGCTTTGTTCATTTCTTTTTATTCTTTTTTCTCTAAACTTCCCTTCTCTCTTCATTTCATTCATTTCATCTTCCATCAGTGATACCCTTTCTTCCAGTTGATCGCATCTGCTACTGAGGCTTCTGCAATCTTCACGTAGTTCTCGAAACTTGGCTTTCAGCTCCATCAGCTCCTTTAAGCCCTTCTCTCCATTGGTTATTCTAGTTATCCATTCTTCTAATATTTTTTCAAAGTTTTTAACTTCTTTGCTATTGTTTTGAATTTCCTCTCGTAGCTCAGAGTAGTTTGATCGTCTGAAGCCTTCTTCTCTCAACTCATCAAAGTCATCCTCCATCCAGCTTTGTTCCGTTGCTGGTGAGGAACTGCGTTCCTTTGGAGGAGGAGAGGTGCTCTGTTTTTTAGAGTTTCCAGTTTTTTTGTTCTGTTTTTTTCCCCATCTTTGTGGTTTTATCTACTTTTTGTCTTTGATGATGGTGATGTACAGATGGGTTTTTGGTGTGGATGTCCTTTCTGTTTGTTAGTTTTCCTTCTACCAGACAGGACCCTCAGCTGCAGGTCTGTTGGAGTTTACTAGAGGTCCACTCCAGACCCTGTTTGGCTGGGTGTCAGCAGTGGTGGCTGCAGAACAGCGGATTTTCGTGAGACCACAAATTCAGCTGTCTGATAGTTCGTCTGAAAGTTTTGTCTCAGAGGAGTACCCGGTTGAATGAGGTGTCAGTCTGTCCCTACTGGGGGGGTGCCTCCCAGTTAGGCTGCTCAGGGGTGAGGGACCCACTTTAGGAGGCAGTCTGTCCGTTCTCAGATCTCCAGCTGTGTGCTGGGAGAACCACTACTCTCTTCAAAGCTGTCAGTCAGACAGGGACATTTAAGTCTGTGGAGGTTCTTGCTGAGTTTTTGTTTGTCTGTGCCCTGCCCCCAGCGGTGGAGCCTACAGAGGCAGGCAGGCCTCCTTGAGCTGTGGTGGGCTCCACCCAGTTCGAGCTTCCTGGCTGCTTTGTTTACCTAAGCAAGCCTGGGCAATGGCGGGCGCCCCTCCCCCAGCCTTGCTGCCGCCTTGTAGCTTGATCTCAGACTGCTGTGCTAGCAATCAGCAAGACTCCATGGGCATAGGACCCTCCGAGCCAGGTGCGGGACACAATCTCCTAGTGTGCCGTTTTCCAGGCCCATTGGAAAAGCGCAGTATTAGGATGGGACTGACCCGATATTCCAGGTGCCGTCTGTTTCCCCTTTCTTTGACTAGGAAAGGGAACTCCCTGACCCCTTGCGCTTCCCGAGTGAGGCAATGCCTCGCCCTGCTTCGGCTCGCGCACAGTGCGCTTCACCGTCTGTCCTGCACCCACTGTTAGGCACTCCCTAGTGAGATGAAACCGGTACCTCAAGCAGAAATGCAGAAATCACCCGTCTTCTGTGTCGCTGGGGCTGGGAGCTGGAGACTGGAGCTGTTCCTATTCGGCCATCTTGGCTCCACCCTAATCCATCAATCTTGTTTCCTTTATTTGCTCACCTACACTCCCCTGTCTCACCGTTACCCAGGTTATTTTAAGAACAGCTTTTCTGAGACATAATTCACGTAATATACAATTTATTTATTTAAAATGTACAATTCAATGGTGTTTAGTATATTCACAGAGTTGTGCAACCATCACTGTAATTTTAAAGCATATATTTTCCCCAGAAGAAATCCTGTATCCTCTATTACCCCCATAACAGTTCCCTCCCCCTAGTATTAAGCAACCAGTAAACTATTTTGTTTCTATAGGTTTGCTCATTATGGACATTTTACATAAATAGAATCATATAATATGTGGTCTTTTATGACTGGCTTCTTTCTTTTTTTTTAATTTTATTTTAAGTTCTGGGATACATGTGCTGAATGTGCAGGTTTGTTACATAGGTATACATGTGCCATGGTAGTTTGCTGCACCTATCAACCTGTCACCTAGGTTTTAAGCCCCGCATGCATTAGGTATTTGTCGTGATGCTCTCCCTCCCCTTTCCCCTCACCCCCTGACAGGCCCCAGTGTGTGATGTTCCTCTCCCCGTGTCCATGTGTTCTCGTTGTTCAACTCCCACTTATGAAAGAGAACATGTAATGTTTGGTTTTCTGTTCCTTTGTTAGTTTGCTGAGGATGATGGTTTCTAGCTTCATCCATGTCCCTGCAAAGGAAATGAACTCATTCTTTTTTATGACTGCATAGTATTCCATGATGTATCTGTGCCACATTTTCTTTATCCAGTCCATCATTGGTGGTCATTTGGGTTGGTTTCAAGTCTTTGCTGTTGTAAATAGTGCCGCAGTAAACATACATGTGCATATATGACTGGCTTCTTTCAATTAGCATAATGTTTTTGAGGTTGTAGCATATATCTACTTCATTTTTTTATTGCCGAATAATACTGCATTGTACAGATAAACTACATTTTATTTGTCCATTTATCAGTTGATGAACATTTGGGTTGTTTGCACTTTTTGGCTATGATGAAGAAGGCTGCTATGAACATTCATATACAAGTGGGTATATTTTCATTTATCTTGGGTATATACCTAGGAGAAACTTTTCTGCACTATATAGTATATCTGTTTAACCTCTTGAGGAACTACTAGACTGGTTTCCACAGTTGTTGCACCATTTCACATTCCAACTAGCAGTGTATATGTGTTCCGATTTCTCTGCATTCTCTCCAAAACTTGTTATTATCTGTATTTTTAATTATAGCTATCCTAGTGGTTGTGAAGTGGCATCACCTTGTGATTTTTATTTGCATTTCCCTGGTAGCTAAGGATGCTGAGCATCTTGTGTTATGCTTATTGGCCATTTGAATATATTTTTGGCAGAAATATTTATTTAGATAATTTGCACATTTTTATATTGGTTGTCTTTTTATTATTGAGATGTATAAGTTCTTTATATGTTCCAGATACAAGTCCCTTATCAGATACATAACTTGTAAATATTTTCTCAATTCTATGGGTTGTCTTTTCTCTTTCTTGATGGTGTTCTTTGAAGCACAAAAGTTTTTAATTCTAAAGAATTCCAAGTTACCTGTTTTTTCTTTTGTTGCTCATATTTGTAGTGTCATATCTAACACATACTTGCCTAATACAAAATCACAAATATTTATGCCTTTGATTTTTAAGAAAAGTTTTATAATTTTAGCTCTTACATTTAGTTCTTGATGAATTTTGAGTTAATTTTTGTACATGGTATGAGGTAAGGGTCCCACCTCATCCTTTTGAATGTGCACATCCAGTTGTCCCAGCACCATCTGTTGAAAAGAATATTATTTTAAATGATTGAATTTTCTTGACTCTCTTATTGAAAACTCAATTGACTCTTGTTGCAATTCCTTTTGGTATCTTCGTCATGAAATCTTTTCCTGTTCCTATGTCCAGAATGGTATTGCCTAGGTTTTTTCTTTTCCAGAGGTTTAATAGATTTGGGTTTTACATTTAAGTTTGTAATTCATCTTGAGTTAATTTTTGTATGTGGTGTAAGGAAGGGATCCAGTTTTAATATTCTGCATATGGCTAGCCAGTTATCCCAGTACCATTTACTGAATAGGGAATCATTTCCCCATTGCTTGTTTTTGTCAGGTTAGTTGAAGATCAGATAGTTGCAGGTGTGCAGCCTTACTTCTGGATTCTCTATTCAGTTCCATTGGTCTATGTGTCTGTTACTGTACCAGTGCCATGCTGTTTTGGTTATTGTGGCCCTGTAGCATAGTTTGAAGTTAGGTAGTCTGATGCCTCCAGATTTGTTATTTTTGCTTAGAATTGCCCTGGCTATTCAAGTTCTTTTTTGGTTCCATATGAATTTTAAAATAGGCTTTTTCTAGTTGTGTGAAGAATGCCAATAGTAGTTCAATAGGGATAATACTGAATCTATAAATTGCTTTGGGCAGCATGGCCATTTTAACGATATTGATTCTTCCTATCCATGAACGTGGAATGATTTTCCATTTGTTTATTTCATCTCTGATTTCTTTGAGTGGTGTTTTGTAGTTCTCCTTGTAGAGATCTTTCACCTCCTTGGTTAGCTGTATTCCTAGGTATTTTATTCTTTTTGTGGCAATTGTGAATGGGATTGTGTTCAAAAGCAAAAAATGAAAAATGGGATCTAATTAAACTAAAGAGCTTCTGCACAACAAAAGAAACTATCAACAGAGTGAACAGACAACCTACAGAATGGGAGAAAACTTTTGCAAACTATATATCTGACAAAGGTCTAATACCCAGCATCTATAAGGAACTTAAACAAATTTGCAAGAAAAAACCCAAACAACTTCATTAAAAAGTGAGCAAAGGACATGAACAGACAGTTTTCAAAAGAAGACACACATGCGGACAACAATCATATGAAAAAATGCTCAGCATCTCTGATCATTAGAGAAATGCAAATCCAAACCACAAGGAGATATCATCTCACACCAATCAGAATGGCTTTTACTTAAAAGTCAAAAAATAACAGATGCTGGCAAGTTGCAGAGAAAAAAGAATGCTTATACACTGTTGGTGGGAGTGTCAATTAGTTCAACCATTGTGGAAGACAGTGTGGCAATTCCTCAAAAACCTGAAAACAGAAATACCATTGGACCCAGCAATCTCATTACTGGGTATACACCCCAAGGAATATACATCTTTTATTTTAAAGAAACATGCATGCGTATGTTCATTGCAGCACTATTCACAATAGCAAAGACATGGAATCAACCTAAATGACCATCAATGGCAGATTGGATAAAGGAAATGTAGTACATATACACCATGGAATACTATGCAGCCATAAAAAAGAATGAGATCATGTCCTTTGCAGGAACATGGATGAAGCTGGAGGCCATTATCCTTAGCAAATTAAAAAAGGAACAGAACACCAAATACCGCGTGTTCTCACTTATAAGTGGGAGCTAAAGATAAGAACACACGGACACATAGAGGGGAACAATATACACTAGGGCCTATCGGAGGGTAGAGGGTGGGAGGAAGGAGAGGATCAGGAAAAATAACTAGTAGTACTCGGCTTAATACCTGGGTGATGAAATAATCTGTACAACAAACCCCCATGACACACGTTTCTGTGTAACACACCTGCACATGTACCTCTGAACTTAAAAAAGAAGTTAAATTAAAAAAAAAAAAAAAAACAGAAAGAAAATCAATTGTCTATCTCCACCAATTACTTTGAAGCAAATCCCAAACATCATGTCAATTCACCTGTAAATACATCAGTACATATCTCTTAAGATTCAATGCTTTTGCATTGTGTTTATCTAATCCCTGATCCTCACAACAATCATCAAGATACCAGTGTTCACATTTAACAGAAAAGGATACTGCGGCTTGGAAGTGCTGGGTAACTTGTCTAAGATTATGCAGCTACTGAAGAGACAGAAGAGACAGAGCCAGATCCAAAGGCTATGCCCTTCCTATGACACCGTCATCCAATGCAGCCAAAACACAGTGAAATATAGTAATAGCAAGGGCAGCATGACTCAGGCAACCCTTGTCTTCAGTTCCTTAAAGGTATCATTTAACTTGTTTACTTTCTTCACTGGCATCATCACCATTTTTATTTGCCCTTCATCTGGTATCCTGTTCATCAGGAGACAGAAAGACAGCTCTCTAGAAATCTGTAAATTACCTCTGCAGAACGCAGAGAAAAAAATGTGAGCTAGAAAAATCAAAACCTTGGGGCAAAAGTCTGTGAATTTGTATCAATCTCAGAGGTGATACTCTTCATTCTGAAGTGAGGAATGGGTTGAATAATCTTAATTTTCAAATAGAATTTGAAATTTTGCTTACTAGAAGGAAAACTTGAATTACCAAATATTAGAATTGAAAGACATCTTCAGTAGTTTGACAGAACTTTTATTTCACACATGTCCATTGGCTTTTCAAAGGTAATACCATGAGTTAGTGGTGGAAACGCGAGTCAAGGGCAGGTGCTCTGACTCCTCTATTAGGGAACCTCAGATGTTTGGAGGTGTAGAGCTTACTGGGCATGAAGTGGCAGATGAGCTGCCCTCACCCCATAAAGGATAATCTTATGAGACTCTAAATAAATTACAGGAATTCAGAAAAGGGAGAAAAATCACTGATGATTGGGATTTTTCTGAACCTGCCTATGAGGCACAGTAATTTTCAAAGATCTATAAGGTAACGATCAATTCATCTTCTGAGTCAGAGGTAAGATATATAATCCAGGAATTGGAGAACATCAGGCAGATTTTGTCATCTTTCCAATAAGGCAAAGAAAGAGTTGGGCTCAGACCCAATTTCAATGTACTGCCTAGGACACTTCAGAAATACTGTAGAGAGAATGTGGGTTTGAAATAACTGAGGTGAAGAAGAGAGGTATAGCCTATGCTAGAATGATTTAGGAGCTACACCGGAAGCCAGATTCCCACCAAGGTGGGCAGTGTAAGGGAGGGGACATCAAACAATGACATCACCTTTAGGACACTTTAGTGTCTTCTACCCAGCCCCTTTCTATACCTCAAGCAGCAGGTGCTTCTGGGAAAGGTTCTAATGGCGTAAGCCATTAGGTGTTTTAGCAAGACTTCAGGATCAGCTAGACCAATGTTCACATCCTAATTCCTTTACTATCTAGCTATGTGATCGTAGGCAAGTCATTTCACCTCTCCAAGCCTCAGTTTCTTCCTCTGTCCAAAGGAGAATGTTGTGAGGATTAACTGAGACAATAGTATAAAGCACACAGCACAGCCCCAGGCACATAGCAGATGTTTCACTTGAGATTCTTTTTCTGTCCCCACTCCTTAGTCTTTAACAGCTTAGTGTGAGTTTTGGTCTTCATGTCCCATAAGACCTATATCTTTCAGGATACAATTAGGTATTTCATTCTCCTATTGAGAGATTTTAGACCTAAAGGGGCAGCAGCCCTGCTGAAGAACCTGAGGCCAGAGTACTCAGGGCAGAATCAATGTCTGGACTCTCCATTCAATGCTTCCTCCTGGGCGTCACTGTGGTGTGCCTGGGATGCTGGTTGCCATGACCACCTAATTATTTCCTCTAGGTCTGACCACCATGACAAAGTGAAATACTTAAACACTTGCCAAACTCCCAGCCAAACAAGCAGCAGCTGTCCAATTTGAAAAAACATCATTCCTGAACAATAATGTTTGGTTTCCCATCAATCACGTGGACTCATCCACAGAAATGGCTGTAGGGAGAGGCAGCTGTGGGGAAGCCAAGATAGGAGCCGGAGAACAGAATGGAGCCAGGCTTATGTTCTGTGTCTCCCGTGGATGAACCATGCAGGAGTCACTCTTTGCCCACATGATATACTGATTAATTTATGGAGCCACTAAGTATGTTTGATTGGTCTTAGGACAAGCTCTGACAACTATCCAGCAACAGTGGAGGGCAGAGAGAATGGCTTTTTGAATCAGACGTCGGTGTCAATACTACTTTTGCCTTTGACTTGCTGGGTGACTTTGCCAAATGCACTTCTCTGAGGTTTAGTTTGCTCATATAAAATGAAGGTAGGAATGCCTGCCCCATGAAGTTGTGAAATTAAAGCAAAAAGCTTTAAGGATTTGGACAGCTTGGACCTAGTAAGTCCTTGATGAATGCTAGCTATAAATTTGTTTTTGAATCACAACACAGTCTAATATGCCTACTCTTCCACAGTGTATCAAGATTAATGACTAATTTTGAGAAGTACAGAATCCCATCCTAACAAATGGTCTCTTACAAATTATTTAGTACAACATTATTCTTTTATGGAGGAAATGATTGTGATCCAGAAAGGATCAGACATTTGCCTGAGATCACACAGCTAGTTAATGGCAGGGCTAGGGTTAGAATGCCAGGTTCCTAACATCCAACCTAATACTTTTCCCAGCATCCTTCAAAGTTTAGAAAAGAGGAGGGAAGAGAATTAGCATTTATTGGGGAGCATTTATTATTCATAAATCTTCCTCATAAATGATATTTAATCATTATAGCAACAATAGAATGTAAGTGATTTTTATCCTTATTTTAAAGTGAACAAACTAGAATTTAAGCTGTAAAGAGCAAGAACTGTGTCCTTTTTTTTTTTTTTTTTCTTCTGTATTCTTAGCAGGCAGAACAGTGCCTGGCACGTAGTAGGTGCCAGTAAGTATTTTTGAATGAGTCAGATAGCTAATAAATGTTAGAGCCAGGACTTGAAATGAAATCTGCCTGACTATAAAGCCCATGATTTTATTGAACTGGCCTTAAACTAGGATGTAGAAAAGAAGAAAGAAGAAAAGACTCAAACGTCTTTGAGAAAGGTTTTAATGTAGGTGGATTTCAATGTATTGAACTAGGCACATTTCTAGAAATTATTTCATTTATTTTTCACAGCCACCAAGGTTAAGTGCTTTCTTTTTTAAACATATAAGGAAACAGATGCAGAAAACTTAAGTGATTCTTCCAAGGTAAAACAGTGAGTCAGAAAAATAAGGGCTCAGATTCCAGTTCCAGATTTTCACCTCCATCCTGGACTCTTCTCATCCATCACAGTGGCTTATAGACTGCATC
The DNA here is from genome assembly GCF_009828535.3 of Hylobates moloch. Lineage (NCBI taxonomy): Eukaryota > Metazoa > Chordata > Mammalia > Primates > Hylobatidae > Hylobates > Hylobates moloch. The sequence continues at coordinate 42,201,572 of NW_026652293.1, forward strand.
CAGAAGGAGGCTTCTGATGGGCCAGGAACATATCTGGCCTGCCATACAATGGAAGGCAAGCATTGCCCCTCCAGGCTTGCCACTGAATGTTGATCAGGATGCCCAGATCTGTGGTGGCCCTCTAGGACCAGAGGCACAAAAATAGAAAACCAGTAAGTTGAGGGTGGCTGGATGCTTGGGAATTCTGTTGGGGCTAGCATCAAATCTGGGAGCTCTCTGCCTCCCCACTCCTAAATTCAATACTTAAGTTCTCTGTTTCTTAAGATTTTATTAGTTGGCATTCTGTTATCTGTAGCCAAAACCACTTCTAATATGCTGTACTTCTCTGGAGTGAGAGTGCAGTAAAGACTATGGCATTTATTGTCCATTTTCTAATGAACAGGTGCTATGGTCTGAATGGTTGTGTCCCCCCAAAATCCATATGTTAAAACCTAACCCCCTATGGTGATGGCAGTAATAGGTAGGGCCTCTTAATTAGGTCATGAGGGCTCTTCCCTCATGAAAGGGATTAGTGCCCTTATAAAAGAGGCCTGAAGTGGCTCCCTCACCCCTTCCACCATGTCACAACACATAGAAGGTGCCATCTATGAACCAGGAAATGGGCTCCTACCAGACACCAGACTGACGGGTACCTTGATCTTGGCATTCCCGTCCTCTAGAACTCTGAGCAATAAATTTCTGTTGTTTATAAATTGCCCAGTCTAAAGTATTTTGTTCCAGTGTCAGTCAAGCTAAGACTATCTTAGTCTTAGCCTAAGACAACAGGCAAATCTTACTACTTCCAGAATTCTCAGTGTTCATATTTTTATTAGTGGGAGGTATTTGTTGGTTGAAAGTATCAGAAAAGAACTGAAGCTAACTTGCAAGAATGAGAGAAACTGTTATAGGAATAAGGGGTGTCTCATGACACTCTTATTATAAATACAGGAATTTAGCTGAGCCTTGCAGTGGCCTAAAACCAAGATCTCAAATGCATTTGGCAATCTGTTTCTCTCCAATGTTTACTGTTCTGTGTGCTTCATACTTCTCTCTCTTTGAAAAAACAGACTTTTTTCCAAAGTCTTTGAAAAATAGACTTTGTCGTCATCTATATTTATATGTAACAAATTTAACCACCAGGGAAGAGACTGAATCTTAAGCCCAATACAAATTTCTAGAAGAGTAGATGTGGTTGGTCACACTTGGATCTTGTGCCCAGTGGTGTAACAACCAGCTCTGCGCAGATCACAGAAGGATCACAGAGTATGAACTTGGCTTCTTGGGGCTAATCCCCATATACCATGTGTATGATGAATCAGGGGAGTTCTGAGAATAGAGGGGCTGGGGAGACAACCCAGAAGGTATCTATTCTAAAGTCTCATCTCCTCTGTCTTCTTGAGGCATTCAGTGCTAGTTTCGGCTATTATCAAGGCTAAGTGGCAACCCTGCCTTTACTGCAGTTTGGTCATTCATTCATTTAACATTGAACAGGCTGGATTCCAGGCATCAAGCATGGAGCAATGGACTAAGCTGGGAGTCACTGCCCTCAGAGACCTTATGCTTTCCCCCTTCAGGTATATATGGTCTCCTATATCCTTCTAATAAGTCATCCCTTTACCTAAGCTTATTTCAGATGGGTGTTTGTCACTTCCCATCAAAGGAGTTTTGACTAGTAGAGAAATGGGTACTGGAGGTGGAACGTTCCCACTGACAGCCCCCCATAGGGAGTTGTTAGGATGCTGCCATATGGAATTGGGATATTTGCCATCTTTGTTAGGTGGTGTGAAAATCAGTTGGTTAAAGAGTTATCAGTTGTCTGCTAAACTCTGCATTTTGTGAACTCAGAGCATTATTCATAAAATAGGAACATTAGGTGACCTGATAGAAAATGTCAAAATATTTCCTACTTCTAATAAGTTATTGATTTTGGCTCATTTGATAGCAGATAGAGAATAGCTGGGTAGGTTTACAGCTTTGTTTAAAGAATTAATTTGTTTCTGCCTGTAGTTGGCAATTTGAACCATTGAATCAGATAAGCAAGTGCCTTAAGAATACAGCCTCAATATTTGTTAGTGCATCGATTAGGATATTGGATGTCTGGGAGGATTCAGAAGAATCAGAGAGACCTGATGCTCCAAGATTGCTTCAGCAACTCTGCTCTTATATCCTTGTGTCTGGAAAAGTTGAAAATGCACATTTAGATGAATAGTGAAGTGGAGACAGCAGCCACATGGTAGGAAATATTAGCTTTGCCCCACTACTCCAGCCTTTTGTTCTTCAAACTTAGAGGCAGAGGCCAATAAGCTAAGAGTTAGAGAGATGTACAGAGTCCTCAGATTTGATACTGAGAAACTGATGCTACAAAAGTAAGATCCAAATTCAAAAATGAAACTTTGGTAATTTTTCTGGTATTGGCTGCCAGCAAACTGAGTCCATGTGTCTTCTGTGCCCTCCCCATGCAATCAGTAGGTCTGGATGACAAAGGACTTAAAACAGTTGTACTGCAAGAAATGTTCAAGCTTGGTAAACAGAGACCTGTGGTTGTTTGTTCAAACATTAAAGCAGCCCTTAGTCCACATTCATGATCCAAATAGAAATGAATTACTCAGGTGGTATAGTCTTCTATAATGAAATCCTCCTCAATTTTCCTCTTGGTTTTGGCACTGATTGACACTGGCCAAAGGAAGTCTTCCCAGTGGGGTAGAACCCAGGGTGGCCTGAATGACTGGTCAAGGAACAAACAGATATCAGTGAGAGTGAGTGATCCAACAGAATCCAGAGGACACTCTATCCTGGTGACTCGGTATCATGTTGCTTCCCCGGCCCTCATTAAGAGAGTCTTTGTATCCTTTATTTTCATGACCTTTGGATAATTGATATATTGGGTAGTTATTATTGGGTGCATTATTTATCATGTAGTCTGCAAAATTTCAAGAAGTCTCAGTGAGCTATGTTAAAGAGGAAGAATCAGCATTCACCAGACAACTTGGCTTGAAAATCCCTGGCATCTGGAGTCGGCAGCTGGATGGGGATTTAAGTTTTCTCCTATTGGGAAACTATTGACTTTGGATGAAATGAAGTAATCTGTGCAACAATAATAATAGCTAATATGTATTAATTCTTTACTATATGCCAGGTGCTGGTCTAAAGCTTTGTGTTCATGAGTCATTTAATTGTCCCAACTATCCTATGAAGTAGGTTCTATTACTATCTGCATTTTACATAGGCAGTTAAGTGCCTTGCTTAAAGTTGAACTGAGAATGTATGGTTTGGGTTCTTACCTATTATATTGTATTTCTTTTTAGGTAACTTACCTTAGAGGATTTTGCTTTTTTCCCCTCCTATCTCCTACTACTGCATGTTCTTGGCAGCCTACTTCCACCAATATTTTGAGGTGCAACTGACATACAACAGCCAGTTCAAACTGATGAGTTTTGACATATGTTTACATCCATGAAAACCTCACTGCACTTCAGATAAGAAGGAACATATCCATTACTCCCCACCCACACATTTCTCATGTTGCTGTAATCTATCCCTTTCCCTTTTCACTCCAATCCCTAAGTGATCACTGATCTCCTGTCACTGTAGATCAATTTGCATTTTTGAGAATTTTATGTAATTGATAGCATACAGTATATATTCTTTATTTTCTGTCTTCTTCCACTCAGCATAATTATTTTGAGATCCATCTATGATCAATAATTTGTTTTTATATGTAACTATTATTTCATTATATGACTGCTCCTATGTATGGCAGTATGCATCACAGCACAATTATAACTGCTGTGAACATTTATGTCTAAGTCTTTATGTAAATATGTACTTTAAATAAATATCTAGCAATGCAATGTCTGGGTTGTATGGTAGGTATATTTTTAACTTCTTAAGAAACAGCTTAATAGTTTGCCAAAGTGGTTGTTTTATTTTACATTTTCACCAGCAGTGTTTGAGAGTTCCAGTTGCTCTTTATCCTCACCAACACTTGATATAATTAGTCTTTCTAATGTTAGCCATTTTAGCAAGTATGCAGAGGTATTTCATTGTGATCTTAACTGGTGTTTTTCTAATGAATAATGATGTTGGGCATCCTTTCAGTGCTTGTTTGCCATCTACATTTCTTCTTTGCTTCTTCAAATATTTTGTCCCTTTTATCTATATTTGGTAGTTTCATTTTATTATTATTATTGGTTCTAGCTCTTCCCTTTGGAATTTGCTTCCTTTTCTTGAAGAGGACATTCTACAAATTAGAACACATATGAAGGAGGTACACATGGTTTAGTAGATAGGGCACAAGTTTGGAAATGATCAGGTATATCTGGACATGAATTCTAGCTCTGCTACTTGATGAATTATGTCACCTTGGGCAACTCAATTAATGTTCCTAAACTTTAAGGTAACTTTTCTGTAAAGTGGACCTAGTGAACCTACCTCCTAGTATTGCTATAAAAAATAAGTGAAACACTCTTCTTTAACAAATGTAAGAATTATTAGAATCCCTTCAATGCCAGATATTCATGTAAAATATCTGGAGTGGCATCGTGCTTATTATTTCCTATTTTCTCTCTTCTTCCCTTTTGTACATACAATATATACACTTTTCTTTTTTTTCTTTTTCTTTCTTTTTTTTTTGAGATGGAGTTTTGCTCTTGTCGCCCAGGCTGGAGTGCAATGGCATGATCTTGGCTCACTGCCAAGATCACAACCTCTGCCTCCCAGGTTCAAGCAATTCTCCTGCCTCAGCCTCCCCAGTAGCTGGGACTACAGGAGTGTGCCACCTATTAAAAATTAATTAATTAAAAATTAGCATGCCTGGCTAATTTTTGTATTTTTAGTAGAGACGGGGCTTCACCATGTTGTCCAGGCTGATCTTGAACTCCTGACCTCAAGTGATCTGCCTGCCTCGGCCTCCCAAAGTGCTGGGATTACAGGCATTAGCCACCACTCCCGGCCTTAAATACACTTTTTGAAAGAGGTTTATTATACATAAACACACCTGACACACCCCAATAATACCACACCCCAATACTACCTGCTGTGGTACCAGTCTCTCACCAGGGATTCAGGAACCCTCTGATCTGAGGTTCCTCTTCTTTGGACATCCTGTTTTTTCCCACTGCCCTCATCCCTTCTCCTTGTTTATATCTTGCTCAGATAGAAAACAAAAACAAAAACAAAATGGTCATTAAAAAATGTGTGTTGTTTTTTAAAGCAATGGTAGAGAATTCCCAGTCTCTCTGTCCGCAGTGGCTTAAGATACAGATGGTCATCAACAGCTAACAAGAAGGTTTGTTCCCCTCCATTGTGCAAAAAGCTTAGTAGTAGCTCTGTGGATCCCTACTCTTTCCTGTGAGTTTCCATGGGAGCTGAGCTGCCTTTGCTGTGTTCTTGGTGGGGGAAGGGCAGGGTTGGGAGACTCGGGCAATACCTATTGCCCCTGGCTCTCTGACAAGAAAAGAGCAGCTTCCAGACAGGATTCAACCTGAAAAAAGGCTCCCCTGCTGTGTGGGAATTATTCACTCTAGGATATGCTTCCTGTGCAGTAACATCAAATATTCCCGGTGGCTGCAGAAGCTCAGGATTTGACAGCTTAACTGTTTCATGCCCAGTCTGCATGAGCTACAAAAGCCCCTGCCATACAATGCTGTGCATGTAATGGATGCCCTGTCATGGTGGTTTTCTTCCTCATTCTCATTTCCACCCTCAAACAGGTATTGGGGCCATCTCTTGATGTTGCTCTGTGGTTGATGTCACTGAGGTTTTACATTTGTTATCACTACAATCCTCCCAGGGGCTACTTATTCATGCCTTTAATTCCTGTAAGGCTCATTCCCTGAGTCCTACCCATCCTGGACGAGCCCAGCAGCTGGCTTCGTAGAAGGGGCCAAGCATCCCTTGAATATCATAGTCTCATTTAAAACAACAGCAACAAAAAATGCATTGTCCTCCTAGTGTTTTGGGGCTTAGGGCTTTTCCGTAGAATTTTGGTATTGTCTACTCTGAGGAAATACAACAATATTGTATTGAAAAGGTCAGTGAGATATCTGAGACAGCCATTTCTCTCACTAAGTGGAAATCTAGTTCCTTTCGTGGAGAAATTCACACAAAAAAAGGCATAGATTACAAAGGGCACAATGGAAGGAGAAGTTGCATTAAACCCAGAGTCCTGCAAGATGCCACAGAACGACTGGCTTAGACTCAAATGCTAATAGCCCTGCTGATGAGCATAGACTACATGAATACACAGAGACTGCGAGGACAACTTATGCACTCTCTCTCCAGCTGGCAGGAGCAATCTTCCTGGAACAGCTCCCTCCTACCTCCCATCCTCTCTGTGCTTAAAAACTTCCGGGAATCTTACTTCCTGCCCCAAACCTTTTCAGACAAATGAATGGATTGAGAAATTACCCTTCACAGAAACTTCAGTGACTTACCTTCAGGCAAAATAACTAAAAAACAAAACAAAATATTAAATTAAAAATTTTTGAGACAGGGTCTTGCTCTGTCACCCAGACTGGAGTGCAGTGGTGCAATCATAGCTCAGTGCAGCCTGGAACTCCTAGGCTTAAGTGACCCTCCCACCTCAGCCTCCTAAGTGGCTGGGACTACAGGCATGTGCCACTGTGCCTTGCAGTAAATTAATATTTTATAGAGCAAAGTGGGAAGACTAGAAAGAATACCAGACAGAGTTTAAGGCACATCCAGAGAGTGAAGATATGAAAGAGGACTTGCTGAGGGCTGAGAAAGTGCCAGACCCTCCCTACGCTAGGCCTAGTCTCACACATCTTCCCCTTCAACCCTCATGACAGTCCTTTGGAATAAAGATTATAATCTTCAGTTTATGAGTGAGAGGATAGAGGCTCACAGAGTTTGGAGAATTTGTCCCAGATAACACAGTGATTTGTACAGACCTAGGATTTCATCACAAGTCTGTCTGATAGCCAAAGCTCATGGATTTTTTCCTGCATGCTTTTTAGCAACCCCTCTGGTCTCCAGCTATGTGTACGTCAGACCCTGAGGCTGTGCTAGGCCCACCCATACTTGTTTTCTCCATTCTTCACAGTTTTTCTGAAGAGACTCATAAGCGGGTTGGAGCTACTCCTTGGGGAGGTGGAGTTTTCCCTCTCCTCTCCTGGACTCTTGACAGGTCCCCTGAGGGTCACAGGCCCTTGTGGAGGACAGTACCTCCTTACCATGCTCCCACCATGAGGAGCAGGGTCTGAGTCTTCCTGTTTCAGACCTGACACTGCTGGTTTCAGTCATTCCTTCAATCCCTATTTTTTGTTGTTTTGCTGGTAGTGTGTATGTTTGCTGGTTTGTTGGTCTGAGATAAGCTCTGTACTCAAATTTCATTGGTGAATGAAGATAAATGACCTGTCCTGAGTCCACTGACAAGCCCTTCTCCAACTTAGGTTAGTGGTCTGCCCACTTCTTCTTCTTCTTCTTTTTTTTTTTTTTTTTTTTTTTGAGACAGAGTCTCCATCTGTGGCCCAGGCTGGAGTGCAGTGGTGTGATCTCAGCTCACTGCAAGCTCCGCCTCCTGGGTTCACGCCATTCTCCTGCCTCAGCCTCCCACTGGGACTATAGGCAACCACCACCACTCCCGGCTAATTTTTTGTATTTTTTAGTAGAGATGGGGTTTCAACATGTTAGCCAGGATGGCCTCGATCTCCTGACCTTGTGATCCACCCGCCTCGGCCTCCCAAAGTGCCGGGATTACAGGCATGAGCCACTGTGCCTGGCCAGTCTGCCCACTTCTTTAAGGGGTTCATTTCCCAGAAGCCTCTCTTGGCAATTTTGAATAAGGGGTTCATTTCCCAGAAGCCTGTCTTGACAATTTTGAATATTAAGAATACCAAGATAAATAAGTCACAGTCTTGGCCTACTACTAGTTCCCAATAGGGTGAGGGAAATAAGTACTATCATTCAGTGTTCAATTCAAGAAATGGGAGCCAGTCTAGGTATTTCAAGCAGAAGGCATTTTAATAGGGGGATTAGATGTTTATAAAATCATCCCAAGGGCTGGAAGAGTGGGTTGTAGGCTCTAGCAAGGACTTCCAGAGACAGCTACTACCTGTGCTCCATCAGGAAGGGAGAATGTAGTAGCCCAAAACTGTTGAACTACTGAGTTTTAGATTCTTGAATCTGTAACATACCACATACTTGCATTCTAAGAATCAGAAATCCAGCATAGGAAGCTGTTACTGCTGCTATTAAAACTAACTCTTGATGATTGTAAAAGTGTCGATTTGTTACTAGAATATGATGCAAAAAAAAAAAAATATTCATGTCTCCACAACTCTGTTCACCAATAGAAAATATCTGAGGCAGGAAGAAACTTTGCTTTGCTTCATATCCTGTATGTGTGTAACTGTTGGTGGAAGTTAATTTGCATCCAGAACCTTATCTGCAAGGAAGGCTGGAAAATGGACTCATAGTATAGAAGAAGAGAGTGGATATTGGGGGAATATCTAACAGTGTCTGTCACAAACTTATGCACACTATGTAAGGCATGGTATGTCACAAAGAAGGAGGAGACTAGTTCTATCTGGAGATTCAAACAAAGTGCAGAGAAAACACTCAGATTGGGCCTTGAAGAATATCCTGTAGAAGTCTGCCTTAAAAAGGGCTAAAGGACATTTAGGGCAGAGTAAACTTATGTGTTAGACAAGGCAAGCATAGTGCACCTAGAACCATCCTGCACTTCCAGACAAGAAACAGAAAGGAGAAAAAGGAGCAGAGCAAACAATGCTATTTGAGTGGGGGCAGGGCCCAGGTCAAGGCAGGCCTCATATAACATGCTCAAGAGCCCAGACTTTCTCCTAAGTGATGGGAGACCTTTGGAAGGATTCATGCAGAAGGACAACAAAATGAGATGGTGTTTCAGTCCATTTGTGTTGCTATAAAGAAGTACCTGAGACTGGGAAATTTCTTAAAAAACAAACAAAAGCACTTTGGGAGGCCGAGGCGTGCAGATCACGAGGTCAGGAGATCGAGACCATCCTGGCTAACATGGTGAAATGAAACCCCGTCCTACTAAAAATACAAAAAATTAGCCAGGTGTGGTGGTGGGCGCCTGTAATCCCAGCTACTCAGGAGGCTGAGGCAGGAGAATGACACGAACCCAGGAGGCGGAGCTTGCAGTGAGCTGAGATCATGCCACTGCACTCTAGCCTGGGCGACAGAGCGAGACTCTGTCTCAAAAAAATAAAAAAATAAAAATAAATAAATAAATAAATAAAAGGTTTATTTGGTTTATGATTCTGCTGGCTGGAAGACTGGACACCTGGTGAAAGCCTCAGGCTGCTTCTATTCATGGTGAAAGGCAAGGAGGAGCCTACATGTGCAGAGATCAAATTGCAAGAGTGGAAGCCAGAGACAGGAAGAGGGGAGTGAGCAAACTCTTTTAAACAACCAGTTCAGAGCAGTAGTAACAGAGCAAAACTCATTCAGCTCTCTCCATGCTGGAGAGCATTAATTTATTCATGAGCTATCCACCTCCCTGACCCAAACACCTTCCATTAGGCCCCACCTCCAACATTGACCTCCAACATTGAGAATCATATTTTAACAGGTTTCTGGGGACAGACATCCAAACTATAGCAGATGGGTTTTAGAAGGGTCACTCTGGATCCTGTCTGGAGGATGCATTGAGAAGGGGAGAAATCAGAATAAAGGGAACACTTGGGAGGATATTGCCATATAGTAGACTAGACATAGTACCTAAACTAGATCTATGGATGTTGGGATGATGTAGAGAAGTCCTGGAATAGATCAGGAAGTTGACTCAATAGGAGTCAATCAAGCTAAAGAAATTGGGAACAATTATTGCTTTTACACTATGCACCAGACTATTCTATGCACTTTGCATGTATGAACTAAGTAGGTTCTATTGTCAATCCAAGTCTACATATGCAAAAACTGCAGCACAGCTCATAGCTGGCAAATGGCAGAACCAGGATTTGAAACCAGGTAGTCTAGTTTTACAAAACAAATGCTTACTTTGCTCAATCAGTTCCTCTGCTGTTAGTGATAAAATCTGCTTTCCTGTACCTTATGAATCTTCATCCCACTTATTAATTCTGGTTTGGACCAGAGTCAGAAGTTTTCATTTTTAACCCAGAAGTTCATGGATGAATTTCTGCAAATCTAGTGAACTCTGAAATGGTAAAGAAATTTTAATGATTTTTTAGCATTTGTGTATTGTTTGCTGGGAAGTGGCAGAAAAGCTTTTCAACAGATTCTCCAATGGGTCTTTGATCTAAAAATATACTTGTGAACATTGCTTTAGAGCAGTGGTTCTCAAAGTGTGATCCTGGAGCCAGTGGCATCAGCATCTCCTGGGTATTGTTAGGAATGTAGGGCCTATCCCAGACCTACTAAATCAGAAACTCTGGGAGTGGGACCCAGAAATCTGTGTTAATAAGTCTTCCAGATGATTCTGATGTGTGCTCAAGCTTGATAACCACTGCCCTAGAGCAAGCATAAACATGAATAATGTGGCAATAGGGTCTGTTCACTGGCCTGGGTGAGACATTCATAGTGGATGTGATATCAAGGAGGGGAGAGCAAAATCATAGAAGGCTGAGATCTTCTTTGGATACTCTCAGGAAGGAAACCCTGAGACATAAACTTCGAACTGAGCCGATATTTTGGACAAGGCACTCACGTAGGACTTCCGTGGAGCTCAGAGCAGGCATTTCTGGGAGATGCTGAGCTCTTGACTTGCAGCTTAGAAGATGCAACCTGTAGACTCACACATCATTCCCCAGTCCCTCGGAGGCTAGCCGTCCCCCTCTCCTATACAGTTTCTTCTAGGGCTAGAGTTTAGATATATTGTTTCATCCAAAGTACACAGACCTCTAATGACATTTCACAGAGGATACTTGCCTGGACTCCCAGGGCATTTAGTATCACTGACACCCTAACCGCTCACTGTGAGGTGCCAGGGCCCTGGCCCGTACATTTGCCCGGCAACACAACAGCTGTGCAAGATTCATCCCTGCAATGCCAGTCTCTTTCAGCATCTTCCTTGAAACACGAAAACGTCCAGAAACAACCTGCAGTGCTTGGCAATGGAAGTGGTGAGGATCCCTGTGCCCTACTCCCTTGCAGCCTGTCCTCTCCCAGGATCCAGGCTCGGCCTCTTTCTTTCTGCTAAGTCACAAAGCTGGAAAGTGCTGAGGGTAGGGAGAGAGCCTGTGCCTGCTGGTTGGCTTGGAAAGGTTCTGGGAATTCATTATGATCTAAACAACTATTCCAGTTATTCATGTGACTCAGCCCCTGAAATCAGGATCTTCTTGTGTCCACAGGGCTGGGTGTTGCTGACTCAGTGCTGAAGAGGGCACCTTGTCAGCCCTCCTAGGCTCCCAACTCCCCCTCTCCCTCCCCTTCCTCCCCGGAGGACACTGAAGGGAAGCAGATGTGTGAGTAAGCTTCTCAGCCTGCTCAGTTTCATTTTTGAACAAGCAACCAACCTCCTCCCATTCTAGCTTCTCACCGCACACATCTGTCAGTCTTCTGTGCATTTTGGTGGGGAAGCAATCACAGTCACTTATGCATCATGCATTCACATATGCATTTAGCACAGGTTTAGCCACACCTACTGTGTGTCCAGCTGATTGCCAAGGGCTCAGATCCAGAGATAGATATGGGCTATATCTGCCCATAACATTGAGGGGTCTAGTGGGGAAAATGCATTAATGGACATTAAGGATGTAATGGAAAAAGCCCGGTAGCAGAGCGCTTTTAGCTCTATAGAGAGCTTTGAGAATGCTGAGCTGCAAGTGCCAACCCTTTTTAGGTGTCTGGCATTCCTCTTCAACAAGCAGCAAAATTCATAGAGTGTGGTTGGGAACCACTTCATCTATGAGAACTAGAGAGAGAAGAAAATTCCAGGAACCAACATGGCACAAGGGAGGGCTTTCTGGAAGAAGGCTGAAGAAGGCTGAAAGGGTGTGGAGACTGAAGTGGCAAGTTTTACAGTTTTCCCCAAGGGCCTTTTCTTTTCTTTCTTTTTTTTAATATTTACAATTTTTATTTGTAAATTTGAAACACATAAAATAAGGAAAATAGGAAGAGAAAAAGAAAAACTATATATATTATATATATGTATATACATAACCTAGTGTAGTAGTTTGAGCGTTTTTTGTTTTTGTTTTTGTTTTTTGTTTGTTTTGTTTTTCCCTGAATATCTCCTTCTAGGTGAATTCCATCCATCCAGTTACTCCACTGCAGTACATCATACCTCTCTAGATTTGCAACACAGATGAATTCATGAGATTCCCCTTCATCACTGTCTTGAGTTGTTTCCACTCTTTTCTCCATTACATCTCCAATCTTTGTTGTTTTATTCCCCAGTTCCACTGGTGGTGGAAGGTGGGGGGAATCCTCAATATGTGGTCAAAAGTAGATAAGTGGCAATAAAATTAAGGGTTAAATTATTTTTTCTTAAACATAGAAGCAGTTTTCCCATTGTCTTTTAATTGCTAGTTGGAGAAATTTTTTTAATAGTTTCATTCTTGTCCTTTTCTTAAGTCTGATATACACTATGTACTAGGCACGATGGCCCAATTTTCCCAAAATAGTAAACTGCTTGAGCTTTCCTTCCTCATTTGATGGGGGAAAGGTGGAGTGAAAAAAAGAAAGATCACATGCTGTTGAATGAAAATTAAAGAAAATATTACATGTATAGTATCATATCTCATTAACTACTAAAAGAGCACACACGCACACACACACACACACACACGCACACAGTAGGTACAGAAAGCTTAAGTAGCCTCACTGAGTGTGGCTGAGCCGAGATTAGGGCCTGTGTTGTTGCCACTTACAAACTTACTGTACATGTAGGTACATAGCGCAACAAGATGCTCAGATCCCATTTTACAGATGGGAAAACTGAGACTTGGAGAAGTTAAGTAACATCTCCAAAGCCATACAAATAGTACATGAGGTGCCAGGGCTTCAGACTCAGGTGTGTCTGAATTCAAAGCCTGGGCCCTTTCTGCCACACCATCCTGTTTTTGTCCTTTTTTTTCTTTCCATTTTTGAGACCAGACTTCATTTCTCTTTAGGATCTAGTCTGAACCTCTATAAACATGGAATCTGATACCATTGTCATCCAGGATTATGATTTTAATCTATTGCAACATTGGAATTAGAATGCTTAAGCTTAACCCCAAACATACTTCCTTATATTCATTCATTCATTCAATACATTTATATTGAATATTCATCGGTTTGTGCCAGACCCAGGTCCCAAGAAAAGAGCAACGAAAAAGACAGGCAGGCAGGGTCCTTTCTCCTTGTGGACCATTGAGTATAACAGGGAGAGAAAAACGTGAAGTAATAGTTACACAACTGATCAGTTTATTACACTGTAGTAAATGGTATTATAAGGATAACTACACTTCCATTGTTTACTATGTGCAGGCATATGAAGGAAGTAAAGAAATGAAGGAAAGCTTCTTGAAGGAAGTGTCAGCTCAGTCTGGAAACAGAAATTATATTGAGGAGAGGGAGTTGGGGAGGAACATGAGTAGTCTAGGACTGTGCTGGCCAGGTAATCCTTAGGTACATGAGGCTATGACGCATTTGAAATGTGGCTAGTCTGAATTGAGGTGTGCTATAAAGGTAAAATACATACTAGGTTTCAAGACAGTATAGAAGAAAATATGTATGATAGTGTGTTAGATTTTTATGTTAATTACATGTTGAGATGATATTTTGAGTATATTGGGTTAAATCAAATATGTAATTAATATTAAATTTATTTGTTTCTTTTTACTTTTCTTAATGTGGCCACTAGAAAATTTAAAATTAAATATGTGTCTCACATCATAATTTTGATTGGACAGTGCTGCTCTAGAAATCTGGGAAGCCTCCGGGAGCAGGTATGTCAGGGGAACAAGAACCCAGAGGAGGTGTGGAGAATGATGAGAGAAAATTTAAAAAAATGCTGAAAGCAAATATGAATTACCAACTTTCTAATCTGCAGGTCAGAAAGGGTCATTGCAACCTTTGCAAGCCCCAGGTCTGAGAGGTTGGGGCCCACTGACTTATGAAAATAGTATCATTCTCAAAACCAGCTCCAGCTGTGAGCGAGGGGAGGGTTAACGGCTGTTTTTGAGGCAGATTTTGTAGATGGACGAGGCAAGAATCATTAGGGCAAAACAGTAAATCAAATTGGAGGAACATCTCAGGGTAAAAGTCAATCCTTCAACAATGGCTGGGCCAGCCCTCTAACATCTTCCTGCCCGCCCCTTTACCTCTCTGGCTCATCTCCTACTCAGCTTCTTCCCCATCCCTGCCCCTACTCCGGTTACAATGGCCTCTTTGGTGAGCCTCAAACACACCAGGCATGCTCCTGACTCAGGACCTTCGCGCTGGCTGTTCCCCCGTTGGAAACACTCTTCCCCTAGCTATCCTACGGCTATCTTAACTCACGTCATCAATAAGGCCTACCTGACCATCTTATTTAGAACTGCAACTCCAATTGCACTCCTTTACCCTACTCTTGTTTTTCTCTTTATAACTGTTATTACCTTCTAACATATTCAATGATTTACTCTTTTATTGTGTTTACTGTTAATCTCCCTATTAGGAAGTATGTTCTCCAAAGACAGGGATCTCGGTTTTATTTCCTTCATTATCCCCCATACCAAGACAGTGCCTGGCATAGAGCACCTGCTCAATTAACTTTGCTTTTGAATGAATGAAAATGTCAATGGTGATGCTCAGGGCAGGTTTGGTCAATAGGCATCCTCTGTGCACCCTCTCCTCTCCTGAAGAAAAGGACTCTTTTTTCCTCTCCTGCAGTTGGATTTAACTAACCTTGCTTCCTGTTCAGCTTTTACTCCTCAGGGTTCTGTCCTGTTCTGGATCCCACACATAGGCTCCCAAGAGAGTAAAAGAAGCAGTGAATGCAGAGGAAAACGCCCTGGATTGGAAGCTGGGATTCCTAGGTGCCCTCCTGGCTTAGCAGCAACCCACCTGTTTCCCCAGCTGTCAAGGGTTCCAGGCTCACTGGGAGGCTGAACAAGGTGCTGACCGAGTTCATTAGAAAAATGGGGGGAAAATCGTTACCTAAAGGGCAGTGGCTCTCCAGGGATGGTCCTTCGACCAGAGGAATCAGCGTCACCACCCTAAACCCACAGAATCAGAAACCATGGAGGGAGTCAGCAACGTGTTTGAATACAGCCTCTGGGTGATGCTGATGCACTCAAGTTTGAGAACTGCTGCTCTGGGGGAAAGAAGGGACTTTGTTGGAGCCTTGGAGGCAGGGACGGACTTCATAGGTCAGGCGAGAGGACAGGTCCCTGGGAGGGCGGACTAGCACTGGGTTGGTTCCCTGCATCAAAGGCCGCGCAGGGTGGTCCCAACCCCAGTCTGACCTGGGAAGTTGGAAAGGCCAGGACTCCTACGTCCTCCCATCTCCACCCCAGGAAAGTCCCGGTGGCGAGGCCGTGACCCTCCGCCGGCACGCCTGCCTCCCTGCAGCCTCAGCCCCGCCCGGGAAAAACCGCTGCGACCCGGGGCAGGTCCGTTCCCGCTGCTCGCAGCCGGCGGTCCCTGGCCTGGCGCCCTCGCGCCGCGCTGGTGGGGAGCGCGGCCCCTCCGCCCCGTGGCAAGGTCCCTTCCCAGCTGCCCTGCGCCTCCGCTGGCCCGCGTGAAACCCTCTCTGCTGCCTCGACTGACTGTCGTTTCCGTGTCTTGATTGTGGCCTCTGCCTCTCCCCTTTCCGATTTCGTTCGACTTCTTTCTACAGTTACTAAGCGCCCACTGTGTGCCCTGGAAGGGACTAGATTCAGCAGGTAACGGGAAACAAAGTCACCTGCCGCTCTGAAGTTTCTTCGCATCTCCCTCCATCCTCTGCTCCATCCCCACTCCCAGCATTTGTCCCCTCCCTCCTCTTCTTCTTTTTTTAAAAAAATTAATCTAAAGGAAGCTTTCTTCTGGAAAACCTCACAGTAAAATTAAAAAGCCTACTTTTATCTGACTTCTAGAGAGTTGCAATTAAAATGTACCTGTTACCTTGACTCATGCCAACAAGTTAAGCTGTTATCAACTATTAACAAACACCTCAACCGGAATTAGTTTATTAACCTAAAGCAGACAGCTTTATCCTTTGGAGGTCACCTACTTGAGATAAACTATTATTCACATACTTTCACTTTTGTGCCACTCACTCATTCAAAGAAAAATATTCAGTCATTCAACTATTTATTGAGCACCTAGTATGTGCCGGCATTGTTCTTGACTAGCACTGGTCAATGGAAATAATATTAACTACCTATGACATTTTAAATTTTCTAGCAGCCACATTAAAGAAAGTAAAAAGACATAGGTAAAGGTAATTTTAATAATTTAACCCAATATGCCCTAAATATTATTTCAATATGTGATCAATATAAAAATTATCAATAAAATATTTTACGTTTACTTTTTTTTAAATGCTGTGTCTTTGAAACTGTGTGTGTATGTTACACTTCCAGCACATCTCAGTTCCTGCTAGGAACATTTTAAATGCTTAATAGCCACATTGGCTAGTGGCCATTGTGCTAATCAGTGCAATTCTAGACACTTGGAGAACAGCTATGGAAAGACGAAGAAAGTCAATAAACTCATGAACAAATAAAATAATCATAAGTAGTGTTCAATGCTAGGAAGAAATTAAAACAAAGTAATGACATAGAATGATGGACATTACCTCATTTAACCTTTTCGATTCCCCCCTCAAGTTGAATAATAGTATGTAACAATGTTATATAACAATTTTATAGCTATGAGAACTGAGGCTGAGACACAAAGCAACTTGTCCAAGTGCTTACAACTGGTAAATTCTATGTCCAGGATTCAGATCCCAGCTTGACTGTGGTTCCCATTACCCTACAAGGCCAGGTCATAAAGAAGACAGAGGGGAGGGAGGAGGAGTTGAATGGCTTTTGGGGTTTAAACTTTTGAGCACTGAACTAGGAATTTGGTGCTGCTGTGTGTTGTTGATTAGGTCTCATGACCTCTCTGGGCCTTCCTCACAGGTAACATGGAAGGCTTGGCCTTCTTCACTGGCCCATTCACAAAGGGAATAAAGAGTTTGAATAAAATAGTTAAACTTTTCATCCTCAAATGTACCTGCTTTTACACAAGTTTTGTGAAAAGCTCAAAGTATTTGTTTCCTTAGTTCAGGTGGACTAGACTAGGGTCTAAAGACAGTGGAGACAACATTGCATAGTGCTAGAAGCAGGGGGTTTTGAGTGGTGTTGGCTGGTCATCCTAGCTACGGGACCTTAACTGTTTTGAGTTTCAATTTTCTTTATTTTAAAACAGGTATCTACCTCATGGTATATTTGTAGAAGGGAAATGAAATGTTGCATGTAAGCATTTAACATAGCAACTAGCACATAGCAATCACACAATAAATATTGGCCGTTATATTAACAGCCCCCATGGGTATTATACATTTGGCATTAGAAAGACTTGAATTTGAGTCTTAAATCTATCACCTACAGGCTGTGTGACTTAAACAAATCAATTAATATATCTAGTTCATCTGAAAAATGGGAACAAGAACATTATTTGTACAATCTGCCACAGTGTCTCCATAAATGTCAACTAAGATTCTGTATGTAAATGTGCTTTGCAAGCTGTGAAGTGCTGCGCTCATGTTGATTAATCTTGGTGGTTACTTTTCTGTCAAGGCTTCATACCCAGTCCTTTGCAGATCTGAGCTGCCTCATCATTGCCTTTGTAGCAGAAAACTGAGAACTCAATCTTATTTTTCTTTGTATTAGCAGTGCTCATCAAAATGTTTTGTGTGCCAGTGTGTCCAGATTATGAAAGTTAGGAGTCAGAGGATCTAGTTTGGCCTCTGCTACACACTGGAGGTATAATCTTAGACCAGTCATTTAACTTCTCCAAGCTGTTTTCTTAGTCCCAAAATAGGAATAGTCTTAATATTTGACTTTCCTACTTGGGGTTATTCAGGATGATAAAAGAGATGAAAAGCCTGTTGAACACCATTTATTTCTATAAAGACTGAGGGGAACATTCCTAAGCATTATTCCTAGTAGGCAGCATGTCTTTCCTCCTGGCAGCTCTTAGCCTTGCAAAGCAGCCTGGTAGAACTACTAATGGTTTCCTGCCTAGGTCCCTGCTGTTTCATGCCTCGGTGCTTGTGCACTTTGCACAGGCTGGTTCCTCTGCTTGGAATGCCCTTCTCCTCATTTCCTTATCTTTAAACCTCACTCCTTATTTACGGGACGCCTAAGAAACTCATTTTCCAAAATCCAGCTTCAAAGAGTCTTCTCTCCAAAACCCATTTAGACTCATCCAACCAAAGTCAATTACTACCTCTGCTCTGTGTCCCACAGTAACCAGTAAAGACTGCCATCATATTTCTCATCACCCTGCAGTACAACTATTGTTTAATTATTCATTTAATGGCAGTAGTATAGCACAGCAAAGAAGCACATAACCCCTGGAAACTGGGTTCAAATCCTGGCTCTGATACTTAAATAGTTGTGTTGGGGAAGTGACTTACTATCTCTGTGCCTCAGTGTCCTTACCTGTTAAGCAATGATGATAATGATACCTCCTTCATACAATTGTTGCTGGGAAGAGACACATTAAACCCTTAGAATAGTGTCTGGTGCATAGCAGATGCTCTGTAAATCTCAACTTTTATGAATATTTCTGTCTTATTTGACACCAAAGACTTATCCTCAGTGCCTAAAACAACCCCTGACACACAGGAAGAACTCAACAAATGATTGTTGAACTTATGACTCAGAGAATCCCACATGCCTTGAATTCCTGTGTCTCTATTCAGTCCTCTCCCTTACCCCCTGGATCCTGTCCGCTCTCCACTTTTCCTTAGAAACAGGTCTTGCAGCTTCTGCTTTCCATTCAGCATCAGCACTGCTTTCTTGGCCAGGAGTTCCCCCATCTCCTGCCCCGTTTCCCATTTGGCTTTCTGACTCAGATTCTTCCTGTTCCACCCAGCTAAGAGCCCTGCTTCAGACCTAACCTGCTAACACATTGTTTTCTCCACTCATTCTCTGCTTTGAACCCTCCAGATCCCATACTGATTATATCAGACGTCTTCTGCCAGGAGTTTTAAGATCCCCCATGACCACTAATTTATCTTCTCACTGCTTGCCTGGGCCTTTCTCTGAGCTCAGCAACCCCTTCACCATCTTATCCACCTACCTTATCCATCCACCCATCCATTCCGCCACCCAAATTACCCACCTATCTACTACCATCCCTTCAACTACCTACTCACCCATCCACCTCCCCACCCACCTTTCCATTCGTCCATCCATTTGTCCACCCAGGCATTAAATTAACATTCACCGTGTATTTATCACTCTCCAGTCACCATATGGAACACAGACTTGGACAAGAAGAAAAGCTGGTCTCCAACTCCTTGTAATTTTTAATCTACAAACGGAAACCAGACAACTGAAGAACTATACTTTGTGGCAGAAGATATTTTGTGTCATATGGGTGCTATCACAGGCTTCTAAATTAAGCTTGAGGGAATCTGAACTTCTTAAAATCATAAGCAAAATTGTGTGGGTGAGAGGGCGTGTGTGATGCCTCTTTATATATATATGGGCGTTTCTCAAAGGAGAGGCTCCACGGCTCTGTGATATTGTCAAAGGGGTTTTCCAGGAAATACCAGGGGCTAGGTGAGGAAAAACCCAGGGAAGAAATAGCTTTAGTTTAGGGCTTTAAAGGGAGGAAAATGGAAACTAACATCTATTTCAGACCCACTATGTGCCAGGTACCACTTCTAGTGTGGCAACCTTAGATATGTCCTTTTTTGGAATATGGGAATGGGTGAGAAACAAGCTGGAGGATGCTAGCCTTTATTGAGTGCTGGGCCAGGCAGCATCATTTTATTTAATGCTTATAGTAACGTTTCAAAATAGGTACAGTCGTGTGCCACATACTGTTTTGGTTAATGGCTGACTGCATATATGATGGTGGCCTCATATGATTATAATACCATATATTTATGATTATAAGATTATAATACCTTTTCTGTTAATTTATAGATTCATGAATATTATTGTATTATAATTCCCTACAATATTCAGTAATGTAACATGCTGTATAGATTGTAGCCTAGGTATGTAGTAGGTTACACCATCTAGGTTTGTGTAAGTACACACTATGATGCTTCCACAACGACAAAGTCACCTAAGGACACGTTTCTCAGAATGAATCCTCATTGTTAACTGTCACATGACTGTATATTATCTGTATCTTACAGAGGAAGACACTCAAAGAGGTAAAGTAAGGCCCACACCCCCACAGCCTCGAGGCATAGAATAAAAAAGATTAGAACTGAGGTCACTTGGGCTCTAGGGCCCATGATCTCTGAGTCCCTCCCAGGGCTT
Source organism: Hylobates moloch (assembly GCF_009828535.3). Lineage (NCBI taxonomy): Eukaryota > Metazoa > Chordata > Mammalia > Primates > Hylobatidae > Hylobates > Hylobates moloch. Next base: position 42,221,959 of record NW_026652293.1, read on the forward strand.
CCTGTGGATCAAGCATGTCACTGTGTAAGTGCTTTACACTGTAAAACACCACTCAGTGTAAGAGAAGATGCTGTTGTCTGTGCTTTGAGAACACTAAAAGGGTTTTACAAGCCTAAGGAATTGCTGTCATTAAATTTTCAACAACCTCCAAAAAGAATGACCTTTTCCTGGAGATTCAGCCTGTGTAAAAGGTCAGCGAATCTTGGTTCTCACCCAGAGAGTGTTATCACAGCAGTTTCCAGGAACAAGGCTGGGTACAGGGCAGTCACTCAGCAAGCACTTGTGGCTGGGTCTGTTGGCAGAAAGGAGCCCTCAGCCTCATGCCAGCCTCTGTGGCCCCCCAACCCTGCTGGGAGTTCTGCCTGGGGAGGGCAAGAGAGTGCTCCATCATAGCCAGCAGAGGAAGTGTCACCTCAAAACCACCCCTTTGCCTGGAGCCGCGGGCCTGGCCAGCAGAATACACACTTCCATGTCCGGAAATTTCTGGAACTTTGAGGAAGCTTGTGTCCCATTCAGCTGCCCACCCAGAGTATTCCCCCTGCTGCCTAATATTTGCCCACTCCCTGCGTGCATGAAGGAATTCAAAATCCCTAGACTTCTTGAAGGGGAAAATTGAACTAAGTGACCTCTAAGTGTCCTTCTAGTCACAGAAAACTGGGATGAATTCAGAGAGAAAAGATTTTTTTCAACTAAAATTATTTTCTCCTTGAAAGCAAGGACCATATAATTTGTTGATTTGGCCTCGTCACACCCTTTATCCTCATGCTCCTGTCCATCTCCACGGCCGCCACCCTCCTCCAGAACACCACTGTTATTGCCCCAAATCACTGCTTCAGCCTCCTAACAGCTCTCCCTGCATGTGTCTTGTTATGTCCCAGCTGTTCTCAGAAGTCAGATTGGTATTTCTAAAATGGATCTCCTATCTCGGGCCTGCTTATAATTCTTCCATTGCCGTCCTTGATGGATTTCAAGACCTGAAGATTTTGCCGACTGTTTGGCTCTCCTTTCACCTCTTCACACATTGTGCCCTTGTACCCTGTGCTCTGGCCACCTCATCCTCACCCACCCACCTTCCCTGGCTCTTTCCGTGTGCTGTTGTCCCTGTTGCCTGCATCTCCAAACCCCTGCCCGCCGTTAACTCTTTTTCAGCCTGCGGGGCTCAGTCACTAACACACAGATGATTCCCTTGAGCCCTCTCCACTTTTTTTTTTTTTTGAGTGGGAGTCTCCCTCTGTTGCCCAGGCTAAATTGCAGTGGCATGATCTCGGCTCACTGCAACCTCCGCCTCCCAGGTTCAAGCAATTCTTCCTCAGCTTCCCAAGTAGCTGGGATTAAGGCATGCACCACCACACCCAGCTAATTTTTGTATTTTTAGTAAAGACGGGGTTTCACCATGTTGGCCAGGCTGGTCTTGAACTCATGACTTCAAGTGATCTGCCCGCCTTGGCTTCCAGAGTGCTGGGATTACAGATTACAGGTGTGAGCCACCATGCTGGGCAAACCCATAACAGAGGAAGAGGTGCCTTCCTCTGTTGCTACTGCACCCACAGTCCTCTTCACCCCATATTGTAATTTTCTGGTAAGTTTTCTGTCTCTGCCACCGGCTGTAAGCTCTGGGCAGGCTGCTTCTCTGTTTGCTGGTTTGTCATATTCTCAGGGTCTTGCCCACAAGGCCTAAGACCCTCACCTTTAAGAGGTACTCCATGAACACGTTTGCACTCCACAGAGCAGGGATCTACTCAGAGCTCTGGTGAGGTTAGATTTCTTTGCCCCAGAGCTTGAAAGGCCTCACTGCAGAGGGCCCCAAATGTGGAAACCATTAGTGCATCCTCCCTCTGCTCTTAAGTGAATTTGCTGGGAAGGCAGGGGGCCATGGGAGGCACCTGAATCATATTATAGAGCTTGGAACCAAAGCCAGGCATAACTGAGTGGCCTTCCCTACCCCCAGCCCCTGTTTTTAGCCAGATGACCAGCACCCTGCCCCCTCAGGCACCCTGCCCACCTCTCTGCCAATATGTTCTGCCTGTGACAGCACCAACACCACTGCATAGGCAGGGGCAGTCACATTCAGAGTGCGTGAGGCAGAGAGTCACTTCAACCCTGACATTCTATCTGTCCCTTGTGACTCAGGTTGCCACTTATCCCTGGGGCTTTAGGACACAAGCAGGGATCACCCTTTCAGTAGATATCAGTGATATGGGGAAAAAGCCAGACAGTGGGCTGGGCTGCTGAGTCAGTGAGAGTGAGTTTCCCTGCCTTCCACTCTACCTGAGGTTGCCTGTCTATCTCAAGGGGCGTCTCTTCCCCTCTCTGAGGCCAGTGTGATTCCTGGAATGGATTTAATTCACAGCATGCAGTGGGGATATCCCTTGTCTACCTTTTTCTTTTCTCTCTCTCTCTTTTTTTTTTTTTTTGAGGCAGAGTCTCGCTCTGTCGCCCAGGCTGGAGTGCAGTGGCGTGATCTCGGCTCACTGCAACCTCCGCCTCCCTGGTTGAAGTGATTCTCCTGCCTCAGCCTCCCGAGTAGCTGGGACTATAGGTGCACACCACCATGCCTGGCTAGTTTTTGTATTTTTAGTAGAGACGGGGTTTCACCATGTTGGCCAGGCTGATCTGGAACTCCAGACCTCAAGTGATCCACCTGCTTTGGCCTCCCAAAGTGCTGGGATTACAGGTGTGAGCCACCACGCCCAGCCCCTTGTCTACATTTTTAAAGGAAAGTGATCTAACATGGTTGCGAAGAAAGCAGCCTTGGGAGTCAGACACACTAAGCTGAATCTCAATTCTGCAGTTTACTAGCTATGGCACCCAAAGCAAGCTGCTTAACCTCCCTGACCCTCAATCCCTCCTCTATAATGGGGGGATAATGCTACCTAATTCGTAGGATTATTGTGATATTAAATGCAGTAAAGTATGTGAAAGGCTTAGCCGAGTGCTTGGCAAATGGTGAACAGTTCCTAAATGGTACCTGTTATTATTTATACAAGCTGATATCTTCGTGGATGCTTGATCTCTGGGGAACACCGTGTCTCCACATAGACCCCAGGCTCTGGCCTCCAACTCTGCACATCCACAGTCATATGTTTGTGGCTTTGGAAAATTTAGTTGAAATGTGGTGAGACAGGAAGAAAAGAAAAGGAAGTAAAAGGGTAGTGACTTTTTTCCTTAACTGTCTCAGATGCACAAACTGCTTCCTCAACTCAAATAATTCCTGGCTGTGTTTGTCTGAGCAGAAGCCAGATGCACAAGAGAACACGGGGGCTGTATAGATAATCCGGAGAGCAGGGTTTTACTATGTCAGACTTTCTGTCTCAGACAACTAGAGAAAGCAGAGTCTGGTAACTGAGACTTTGAAATACATGCACTCCTTTACTGTCCACTGAATTGAGACAGGTTCTGTGCTTTGGCTCTTGGTTCAATCTCTTTTCCCCTCTTCATCCAATGCTTCTACTCCTCCAAATAGAGGAAAAACATCAGTGTACTCTTTGGATCAACATGGAGAAGACCTAATTTACTCAGTGTCATTTGGCAAGATGTTTAACCTCCCTTGTAACCTAGCTATCTTTAGCTTCCTTGATGCTATTTTGAAATGTCAAACTAGCAAATACTGCTTCCAGAATGGTTCTGATCTGGGATGTGACAGGATGCTTGGGGGTTGGGGGAGCCAACGAGGGGGTGTGGGGAGCCAAGGAGGAGGGGTGGGGATGGTGAAAGAGCCTGCTGGTAGAGGGTGAGATAATGTACCAACTTTGCAACCACCAGGATTCTCTCCCTTCTATGGCCTCTGCCACCTCCTCCAGGGGACTGACCCATTTAAGGGAGACATAGGGCATTGAGTCTCACCTGGGTCTGACCTAGAGGGATGTCTGCTTATCTGACTCTGGAGCCAGAACTGGACATCACATTAGCCAAAAGAGAAAACTGACTCTTATGTGCCTGATCCACTCTAAAAATATTTATTCATTCACACACTCGTTCATTTATTCATTCATTAGGTATTTATGAGTACCAGCTATGTGCCAGGCACTGTACTAGGCACTGGGGATACAATAGCTTGCAAAGGTTAATATTCATTGGAATCATCTGGGGAGTTTGTTCAAATGCAGCTTCTCAAGCCCTGTTCCCAAGAGTTGATCCAGGAAGTTTGATGTGGGCCCAGGAGTCCGCATTTTGAGCAAGCACTCAGGCATTCTGATGTAGATAGTCCAGGGTGTACGAGAAACCTTAGCCTGCAGTAACAACTATTTCCTAAGTAAGCATTATCCTAATGCCGAAAGTTTGGGATATAGAAATACCACCACACACCTTGAAGAGTTCATGGTTCACAGTCTCCAGAAAGTGACAAAGAATGCCATTTTAGGGTACAAAGTACTTTGAAAGCAGACATACAAAGTGCTGATAGGGCTGCAGGGAGGAGATATCTTGCTCTGGGAGAGCTAGGGATGCTTTTTTTTTAAAGAAGGGATATTTGAGTTAGGTCTTGAAACATAAGAAGTGTTTTCCAGATAGAAAAAGAGTAGGTGCAGATTGTACTTTCGGAAGATGGACTCACCAAGATATATCTCCCATCCCACATGCTCTTACAATGGGACTGGCATGCTTCCCACAGAGAAGTGGGGGTCTGCGTTCCCTTCTCCTGAATCTGGGTGGGGGCGTGTGACTCCTTCCACCCAGACAGTGTAGCAGAAATGATGCATGAGACTTCTGAGGCTGGGTCACCAAAAGGCCATAAGGCTTCTGCTTGGCTCTTTCTCTCTCAGGATATACCCCTTTGGAACCCTGAGCCAACACGTGAAGAGTCCAGCGACCATGTAGCTGCCACATGGAGAAATCACAGCAATAGATGGAGATGGTGGATAATTCCAGCCCCCAGCCTTTGAGCCACCCCAGCTGACACTGAGTGTCAGCTGTTCCCTCTCAGACTGCCTGAATCACGGATTTTTGAACAAAATACATGGCTTTATTTTTTTTGTTTGTTTTAAACCACTACATTTCGGGGTGCCTTGTTACACAGCACTAGATACTTAGAACAGGCTGGAAGAGCAGTTTAGGAAGAGGAAATGACAGCAGGTGCAAAGGTATTGAGGGTGAAAGGGGCGTAGAAACTATTTTTGAAATTTGGAGAGAATCAATATCCTCACACAGAATTTAGAAGTCTTGCTTCACTGCAGACTGACACATGCAATCAAGCTGCCTGTGTGTTTGCCCAAGAGGTGCAGGCTAAGCTTTTTCCCTAGGCCATGTGACCCACCAATTTGGTGCTGCCTCAAATTGGCATACATGATTTTAACTGTCATGCCTTTGCTGAGATGTAATTTTAAGAGTGTGGGCAGCACCTTCTCAATCCCTAGGAAAATATTCATTAAATGTTGAAACAAGTGATTCAGGCATCATCTGGTCTTCCTGCCTAAGGTCTTATGGTGCCAAGCACCATGCCTGGCACCCAGAGGGTCATACAATGGTGACTGAGCCTGCCTGTGAATAGTGGTATCAGCCCTAGAGCCTATGTCTCTGATTTGTGGGCTCAGAGTCTTGGGAATGGGAGGAGTCTTTACAGGTCACCTTCCCAACCATTCTGCCAATATCAAGGGTTCAGTTCTGCTCACACACCTCTTTTAGCAACCTATCCTCACTTATTATGAAGTTCTTTCTTCAACTGGTTCTATATCTTTTCCTCAAAATTCCCACCCATTAAGCCTTGTTCTGTCTTTGAGGAATAGGAATTTGCTCCCTTTTCCTTATGACTACTGTGAGGGCTTTGGGAAATAGAAGAAAAGCATCAGTGTTTTGGGACATAGAGGAAAAACATCAACTTGGCTAGGCCGAGCCACCTACCCCAGAATTCCCTCTCTGGTCTGTTTCTGGTTAGGGTGGGCCATAAGAGATAGTCTTTCATGAGAGTTGCAGGTTGGATGGGAGGCAGAGGCCACATTATAGCATATGCACACCATCCCCCAGGGATTCAATCACACACTAATCTAGGTGCTGCAGTGAAGGGGATTTGCAGATGTAATTAAAGTTCCTATTCAGTTGATTTTGAATGTGTCAAGTGCAGCTGGACTTGCAATTGTTCTCTCTTCCCTGTGGGTCTTCCCTTCCTGATTGTCTTCCCTGTGGCTTAGCCAGCTTCCCAAATTGCTTAGGATAATTAATAATACTTGAAACAATAATAATGATAAGTTATTTAATTTTATTTAATTATCTATCTATTCATTTATCTATCATTCATCATTTCATTCACCTATCAGTCAATCAATCAGTCAATCAACCAACCATCTCTCCTGCGATTCTGCTTTGCTGGTTAAGCCCTGACTGATACAACCATCTTTTGGAAGACCTCAATGCCCCAGTCTTCCATCACTAGTTGTGTAGCCCGACTTCCACCAATGTGCCTTATACAATGTGGTTTTGAGTCCCATTATCATGCTGGCCTCTTTCCAAACATGCTGCATTTTTATGCTTGTCCCTCTTACAGTTTATCCATTCAGGAAGCATTTATTGCATTACTGCTGAATGCTGAGGATCATCTGGGGGGTACAACAAGAAACAAGACTCACCAGTTCCTGTATTCATGGAGCTTGGGTCCCTAATTCTGAGACCTTATTTTCTGTAGGGTATACTAGTCTTACTAGCACTGGAGGAGGAAGTTTGTTTGACCATCAGTACCATAAGTACCACTCAGTGTTAAGGATAATGTCAGCATCATTATTTGATGACAAGGCTGGACAATAGTTCTATTAACTTCCAGGCATTTAAAAACTAGTCATTCGATATAACCTTCCTAGCAATCATATGATGTAGACATGATCCTTCCCATCTCTCAAATGATCAGAAGACTACATGGCTTTGTAAGTGTGGAGTCAAGCAGTGACCCCAAGTGTATAAGACCCCAGACACCATGCTTGTGATTGAATGACAAAATGTGGCCTTTTCTTCCAAGGGGCTCCTTGAAGACAGCCAGCTGTCATCCATCTGGGACCCAAGTTTCTTTTTTTCCAGGTTCTCTTGTTCCTGTGGCTTTAATTCCGTGACAATCTTACTGTAGTCTCTAGTCCACCCTACAGGGAAGACCCTTTTGCTCTTCAAAGGCTCAGCAAGGCAACTTGCTCAGACAGGAATAAATTAGGCCATGTGATACTGAGAACAATCCTTTCTGTAGTTAACAATTTGGGCCTTTGACATATGATGAAATATGAAACATGGGCCACAGTTCTGCTAGGCCTATGGGATTTTAAGAAGAGCCATGTAGCAGACTACAGGAACTAGCAATTGTGAGCACTCACCATGAGCCAGGGTCTGTGTCAATGATAATGATAAAAATAATTATTATTATTAATTATGTACTTTTGTGCCTGATACTACTTTAAACTTTTTACATATATTAACTAATTTAATCTTTTTAACAACTACATGAATTAATTACTCTTATTATCCCCTTATTACTGATGAGAAAAAAGAGAGGCTTAAACACTTCCTTACATGATATAGTTAGTTAAATAGTTGGGATTTACTAACAAAGTTGGAATTTGAACTCATGCTGTCTGGTTCTAGAGCCTGTGGTCTTGTAGAAATCATTAAAATCATTTATCTAATTGAATCCTAAGAGCCCATGTATGTGAAATGCCATCTCAGCCCTGCTAGATCCTTCCACAGCAAATGCTTTATTGTGGTGACATGTCAGTCCCTCCCTTTACTCAATCAGCTTCTGGTGGGTGAGACTAGGGGTGCGCAGGGACTGTGTCTGTCTAGTTCACTGCTGTGTGTCCAGGGTTTAGCACAGCTCCTGGTACAACAACATAGCAGGACATCAAGACACAGAAAAGAGTACACATATTTTACAAATCAGGAAACCGAAACAAACCATATGAGGTCAAGAAGGTAATGAGTGACAGAACTGAAGCTGAAGTCCAGATTTCCCTGAGACTGAATTCCATCAAAAGCTGTCTTTTGATCACATTTTCTTTCCTCCTGTATATTGAGCTCACAGAGCAGGCCCTGTTACATAGTAGGTGCTCAATAAAATGTGCTATTAAATGAACAAAGTGCCCTGTTCTTCAATTCTTCCAATATCCCATTCCTCCACTCTTCATCTTAGAATTCTCTTTTCCATGATGCCAACACACCGTCTAAGACATGTTTTCCGTGCTCACCCTTAACCCTGACCCTGTTATCTTTAGCTACTCTTTAATAATCTGACATTTTTATATCATGTTCTGCATGTGTCCCCAGCCATTTTTGGAAATGCCTGCTATCTGAGTTTGCACCATCCTTCAAGATAATGAGGCCCACCTACATTTTCCCCTTCGGAACCTCTCAATATAGTTTTGGTTTGATTTCTTGGAATCCATGTGCTATAGATGGGGGAGATTTTTCCAACCTACTACGGCATCAAAAAGAGAGAGTTTCTTGGGTTTTTAGGAGTTGGGGAGCTTTTGCCAAGAGAAATATGGTAACTTCTTGAAATAAGTGGAGCCATGTCATACCCAAAGATTACAATGGGAGAACCTCAGGTAAATGATAAAGTCACAGTAGAGAAATTAAAATTCTTGTGGGTCAGAGGTAGTTTGAATTGCTGGAATGAGCACTAACCCAAAGAGGCAATGCCTGCTAATGAAATGAGCTGTAAACCCATGTTCTCCGTCCTTCCTTCCCTCCTCCCTTTCTCCCTTTCTGCCTTCTTTACTTCCTTCCAGGAAAAACATCCAGGCAAGTGGACAGCATTTGCATCAGCCCAGCAATAAGGACCATATTCTACTTGGGAAAAGGTAAAGACGTTTCATAGGGATGGAGGTGAGTTCAAGGGAGACAAGGAATGGAACTTGCCAAGTAAGTGGAGGCTGGCTCTTTAAGATTGTTCTGAAGGCAATGGGGAGCCATTGATAAGATGTTAGTTAGAGAGTGCTTATGTTAATTCTCAATTTATTATTAAAATACTTTGAATATTTTAGGAACATATTTTGAGTTCTACACATACTTCTTGTATTTTGGTGGTCTTGAAGTCACAGGGCAGAGCTAGGAGTTAATTTCAGTTCCAACTCATGGTATGACTTAGCAAGTGATGTCTTATTTTAGGTCCTTAGTTTTCTCATCTCTAAATGAAGAAAAAGAAAAGCAAGGGATTGGCAAGCTTAACATGCTCAATAGTTTTTCTTTGCTGAACTGTTCCCAGAGGGTCAACCAGCCTTCAATAGGTGTGATTAATAAATTACAAAAGATAAATAGAGTGCCTTGAAAGATTTTATATTCCTTATTTAAATTTTACCTGTCTTTACAGCCTGCCAGGAAACTTGTCATTCAACCCTTCGCAATAAAACAGCTCCTCATGAATGAAGCAAAATAAATCAGAAGTCGTGGGCTTTTAAACTCACTAAATGAAAGCCCAGCATGCATGCAGCCTCCCTCCAAATTAATCACCAGATTAAATGCAAGATGTGCACACCAAATCAATAGCTTGTGACAGAGACCTCCTGCCTGTGCTTCAGGAAAATTCCATTTCCTTTCAGATGTTGTCGCTTGAAATGTCAGGAAGTTTCCATTCATCACCCGCCCTTGAAAATGCCACCATCACTATACTTCATGTTTCCTTGCTTTCTTTCTTCAGAGGAATCTAAGCACCTTGCAGAGGGAGCCCACTCATTGTCACAGACTCTCCTGGAGGCTGAAACAGGGGCAGTCTGCAGAGAGGAGAGGTGTAGAGAGGCCCGATTTAGAAATAAGAAAACCAAATCATAAAGAAGACTAATGTCTTGCTGCAACATCTGAAAGAGACAAGATGAATATATTCCCCTAGGTGGGAAGCTTAGGGTAGTGGAAAGAACATGGATTCAGGACTTTGAGAAACATGGATTTAAATTTTGATCCCCAACGCCTCTCTGCACTTCACTGTTATCTATAAAAAGGGGAAATAAAAATACTGTACATTCAAGTCTTAACACCAACGCTTAACTAGTTGTGTAATCTTGGACAAGTTATGTGACCTCTCTGTCTGAGCATCGTCATTTGTATATGAGATTATGGAGGTTAAATGTCCAACCTGTTGTCACTGTGCAACACAAAATAATAATGAAACATTTCATCTCTCGATCAAGGCTAAATCCACTTTCTCTGCTCTTCGAAACTTGATCCTGCCATCACCTTCTCCAGTAACCCCTAGATTGAGTGAGATCCCTTTTTGTAGTGCAAAAATAATAATAATAATACCTAAGAAAAACAGTGATAATAACACTAAAAACTAACACATTGATCACTTACTACATGACATGCTCTGGGTACTTTATTTGGATGATTCATTTAGTACTCGTAATAACCTTATCAGTCGTGTTATTATGTTCTATGTATTACAAATGAAGAAACTGAGGCACATAGAGTTTCTACTACCTGCTCACTGGTATCTTAGTCAGTTTGGGCTACTATAACAAAATACCATAAATGGGCTGGCTTATAAACAACAATTTTTTTTTTTCATAGTTCTGAAGGTTGGGAAGTGCAAGATTAAGGTGCCTGCAGATTTGGTGTCTGGTAAACGCTTTCTCATTGATGGGTGTCTTCTCACTGTAAACTCACAAGAATGGAAGAAGTGAGAAATCTTTCCAGATTTCTTTTATAAGGGACTAATCCTATTCACAAGGGCTCTGCCCTCAGGACACAATCACCTCCCAAAGGCCCCACCTCTTAATGCCATCACCTTGGGGGTCAGGATTTCAACATATGGATTTGGGGAGAACATAAACACTCAGATCACAGCAACTGGAAAGCAGGGGATTGGTCCTATCTTCCCAGAGAATCCCAGGCATCACTCCATCTTGATTATATGACCATGATATTCCCCTTTCAGCTCCACCAGGCTGGAGGCTTTCCTGAAATAGGGACCTAGTGTAATCTAATTTTGTATTCCCAAAGTTTAGCACAGAGTAGGTGCTGCTTGAATTTGAAATGAAACAAAATTGACTTCTTATGCAAAGGCGATAGACTGTATTTAATAGAAAAGGCTCTGAATTGAGAAGGTGACATCCCCCATCAGAATGTTGCAGAGCTAGACGTCATTTCACATGGAAGATACTCTGCCAGACTGGCACAAAGCAAAGACAACAGCAATGCACACAACAACCAAAAATACAACAGAAAACCCTGCAAAGCCCCAAAAGCCCCCAAACTAGAAAATGTAAGACCCTTCCCTTCCCTACCTAAGCAGAAGACCCTTAATATATATTTAAAGTGTTAGGTCTAGAAGTTGCCACTAGAACCTCAGTGAATGGTACATGTGATTCTCACACATGGATATGCCCAGTAAACGTCAAAGGAAAACTTCTTGGGGCTCTAATTCCAGAGTGCTGGCTCGGCCATTCTTAACAAATTCTTGTGTTCTTCTCACATACTCTTGTGTTGAAAAATTTCATGGGGTATCGTTAGAGTTAGGCCTCAGGACTGAGGGCAGCTCCCTGATCATTGCAGTCAAGATTCTGATGCTAGTAGTCACAGCACAGGAGAAAAATAAAATCCCTATAAACACATAGAACAAAGCTCAGCTGAATTGATCATTAAAGAAACTCAAACTAAGTAATGAGATAGTTTTTCAACGTTTACAAAAGTTAATACAATTAACAATATCTAATTTCAGTGGGGCTTTGAGGAAACGCGTATGCCTATGTCCTATTAAGTCGGAGTGCAACTTTGGAGTCTCCACCCAAACCTTGTTTCTAGGATTCTATCACTCAGAAATACCGGCACGTGTGCTCACAAATATATTTTCAAGCAGATTCATTCCAGCAACATTTGTAACAGTGAAACACTGGATGCTTCCAAGGTAGGAAAATCGCTTAAAAATTTCATGGTATATTCATGCAATAGTTAGGGAGCAATGAAAACAAATACAATAGGTCTGTATGTATTGACACAAAAAGATGACCAGACTCTAGCAACTAAAAAAATGAACCTTGGCTGCACAGGAGGCCTCTAGCGCTCTGCTCTAGCTCTTTGCCTGCTTGGATTGGTCCTTGCTTGTGCCACACCAGAGAAATAACTAAGTGTCTGTCAGGGATACAGATGGGAAGGGAAAGGAGAATATAATTTTTTTCATTTATATTTTTGATTCCCATCTCATCCTTCCTTTCTTCTATTATAATGTACATGAGTGTGTTAGTGTGTTCAGGCTGCTATGACAAAAATACCATAAACTAGGTAGTTTGTAAACAACAAATATTTATTTCTCATGGTTCTGAAGGCTGGGAAGTCCCAGATCAAATGCCAGCAGATTTGGTGTCTGGCAAGGGCATGCTTCCTCATTGATCTCACCTCCTAGCTGTATCCTCACATGGTGGAAGGGACAAAGGAGCTCTCTTCAGTTTCTTTCATAAGGACACTAATTCTAATCATGAGGGCTCCACATTCATGACCTAATCATCTTTCAAAGTCCTCACCTCCTTATACCAATACTAATACCAATACCCATACTAATATTTTGAAGGTCAAGATTTCACCATATGATTTTGGGGGCTGGGGGCACAAACATTCATACCACAGTGGTACACTTTTTTGGGGTTATCACTATTACTTTATTTGTTCTTTTTCAAAGTCCTGGTATCCAGTAAAAGCAAAACCAGACTCTTGATGTGATGACAGTGCTATGTGTAACACAAGTATGGACAAAGCCCTTTGGTAATAGAGAAAAAAATGTAACAACAACAACAACAACAAAATCCCACCAGGAAGAGTGGGGAAAGGTGTCACTGAAGAGGGAGACCTAAGATTTTGCCTGGGCCTTGACTGGGGGAACAATGAAGGCAAAGCCTTCCAGGCAGAGGCACACAAGAGCCCAATCCAAGAGGCACGAAACCATGTGAGCTGTGGTGTGTCTGCAGCAGGATGACTTCTTTGGTGTTCAGATAGTTTATGCCACCTTGAGAGGGGGCACCAGAAGCACAGTCTAAGGAACAGCCTGGGTTTAGCTCTAGTGGGGGAGCAGCCATGGGGAAAGAAGGCAAGAAAGCTACAATGGATAGTTTGCACATTGTTTTCATCTGACCTGCTGTGGAATGTGGCTCATAACTCATCTGCATATGCAGCTATTGAGGTGGACAAAGGAAATCCAGCCAGTGGAAATTCCTGGGAATCCATAATGAGGCCCAAATAGGAAATGCCAGTGAAGAGATTTTACTGGTGCCAACCCCAAATACCAATGCTCAAGCTGTGTTCAGAGAACCTTCATTGCTTGTCAACTTTAGATGAGACACTTTGGCAAATGGTAAATCAACAATAATTAGGGTCCCATTGATATTATCCTTTCCAACCCTTTGCATCTAACTTGATGCTTCAAGAAGCTTTGAGACAGGGATGATTATTCTAATTTTACAGATCTTAAATTGAGGCTCGGGGAGGTTTGGTAAATTCTTCAAGGTCACACAGCTAAGGGAGACAGGATGATATCATAAAATAATAGTTTCAGTTGGAATGATAAAGACCTGTTTTAAAATCTCTGTTCCATGACTCACTATTTGGGTGACTTTGGGCAATTTACTTTCCTCTCTACATTCATATTCCTATCTGTAGAATGTGGATAACTTTACTTCACAGAACTGTTGGAAGCATGGAATGAGATTATATATGTTGCCTACTTGCCACCCATATCCCCCTTCTTCTTTAGTGACTCATGCTTAATTTAGGGTGGAGGAGGCAGCACATACACCCTACTAAAACATTCAATTTTCCAGTCTCCCTTGCACCTAGCGGTGGCCACATGACATTGTTCTGGCCAATGAAATGTAAGCATAAGTCTCAGGGAAGGGTATCTAGTCCTGAATAACAAAGCTAAACCTTTTTGGTAAAAGCCTTTCTTCTCCTTTTCTTCCTTCTTAGAATAGGGAAAAGAGACCTGGAGATGCAACAGCCATCTTAGAAAAATGATGAGTGGGTCTTTGATGGTATTGTTGGACTGCTTTTCTTGGACTTCTCACGGCTTGAGACAAGTAGACTATAGGTAGTTGAAGTGATTTGCAGCTCACCGTATTTCTGGCTGGAGTAATTAAGGCTTTGACTCATCATACATACTCAATGAATAGCAGCCATTTTGATCAAGGCAGGGACCTTTCTCTGAACTGTGAGAATTTAATTCTCTGCACCCTACACATAAAACAGCATTAACACGCCCAACCATCCCCACCAACACTACACAGCACTCTTCTCTGTTGTCTGCCTTGCTCACCTCCAAAGTTGGCCACATAGCCCTCTCCACCTGCAGATCAGCATCAGTTTAAATGAGATAACATGTAAAATCCATAGCACAGTGCCTGGCAAACAAGCATAAAACAAATGGGATTGTCCTTTTTTGAGACAGAAGGTTTTAAAGCAACCTCTGAAAATGAGGCTTCCTGCTTAACAAACATGTATGAAAAATTTTAGAGGGCACCATGACCTGCAAGATAAAGAAACTGAAGCAGCTTTTGCATGGCATTCAAATCTCCAACCCATGCCTAGAGCTCTGGGCTCCTCTTCCTGAGTCCATAGATAATGTCCCCTCCCCTATAAACTCACAGGAAAGTTTTTGTCCCCATCTGGTATTGCACTCATCTAATCATAGTCATTGTGGTTGCCCTTCCCACTGAAGGTGAGAAATACATCTCATTTTTCTTTGTAAGAATTGTAGATCAGCCTCAGTTTAAATGAGATAACATGTGAAATCCATAGCACAGTGCCTAGCACTGATATTTATACAAAATTTGTATAAATTTATGGGGTATAAGTATAATTTTGTTACATGGATATATTGTGTAGTGGTGAAGTCTGGGCTTTTAGTGTATTGATTACTGGAATAACGTACATTGTACCCATTAAGTAATTTCTCATTATCCACCCCCCTGCCACCCCACACCTTTCCGTGTCTTCAATGTCTACTATTTCAGACTCTAAGCCCATGAGTACACATTATTATGTTCTCACCTGTAAGTGAGAAGATGCAGTAGTTTTCTTTCTGTGTCTGAGTTGTTTCACTTAAAATAATGGCCTCCAATTCATGTTGCTGCAAAAGACATAATTTCATTATTTTTCTTGGCTGACTAGTATTCCATTATGCATTTATACCACATTTTCTTTATCATTTTTCCTTGACCCCCTAGTAACCCTGCACAGTACAAGTACTCAATTGTTATTATCAAATGACTAAATAAGGTTCTAGTCTATGCCTAGGAGTCTATTCACATGAAGGTTTTAGCTGTTTCCTGAACACAGCTGAGCATTTCTATGCCTCAGTACCATTGCACATGCTATTCTTTTGGCTTAGAATTCTCTTCATCCATTTTATCCCCGAAGGACTCCTACTCATCCATACACACCACCTCAAATGTCACTTCTTCCAACTCGCTCAGTTGCTCTCTCCCCTATACTCTTAAGGCATCTTATACTTATTTCTACTACAGCATATAACTCACTATTATTGTGATTCATCTACATGCTTCTCTTCCCTGCTAGACTGTGAGCTCTTAAAAACATTTACTATTTTCTTCTGTCAATTGTATTAATATACGTCTGGCATATGGTAGATATTGAGAATTTTGATGAATCTGGTTGCACAAAATTTACAAAATATTTTGGCTTTCAGCTGTTGCCACCCGTATTTCTGTAATGAGACTTGTAATATCGGGGATTATGGGGGAAAGTGAAAGGAAATGATCCTTTATTCAGTGTCTACTATAAACCAGGCATTTTTGTTGTCCAAGTTGCTTCCAGAAGAAGCACGAAACATACTCTCAAAGAGCTGTGATTTCATTGTGGAGATACACTATACTTACACAAATGTTTTAGAGGTTGGTACCTTTGTCACTTTAAATCACATCTCCTGGTGTGACTGACTCACTACACATCCATGGCTTTAAGAATTTCAGGAGTCCCCCAGTGGCCCTATCTGTATTGTGACCTCTTAACCCACAAAGACACCAGAGCCTGACCCAAGCTACCTTAGTCAGATTCTCTTTAATAGAAATACGAAAATTGGAATGAGTTGCTGAAGAGATTGGGAGTTGCTGGGGGAAGAGTCACATTTGTGGCAGTCCTCAAGGGTGAAAGAAAGACCATGAAGAATTTCAAGAAATCAAAATTGCCCTGTGTCCTCCTATCTTGGCAGTTCAGCATTTCCTTTGATTCTCTGAGACACCCCCAGCATTCTTCCAATAAACGTTTCCTTTGCTTAAGCGAAAGAAGTCCATTTTAGATGCTTACAAGTAAAAAAAAAAATTATAACCAACGTAGTCCAAAAGAATTTCCTGTTTTGTCTCTGAGTTGGTTAGGATTTGCATCAGGTCCAAGTGATAGAAAATCCAAAATAACAATGGCCTAAAAAGAATACAAGTTTATTTCTCTCAATGGAATGTAGGCAACCAGGTCTAGTTGCCTGGTTGTCAGGGATTCAGGTTCCCTCAGGGATTCTTGTTCCACCAGTCTCAGGATGGAGCTTCCATCTTGTGGACCAAGATGGCTGCTCAAATTTCAGGCATCGTGTCATTACTCTAGCTTACAAGAAGGAGGAAGACATGCTCCTTCCTCTAAAGATGTATCCCAGAAGCTGAACACACCATTTCTGCTTATTTACGTAACTCCCATATGCCAATTATCTTCCATTTGCCTCCCCAGACGCACTGCCTACTCCTCGTCATCTGCTCTCTATCTTTGTGGGTTGGCATGTGTCAACCACATCAGTGGGCTATTGTAACCTTTGGCTTCCATGGTTCTAGCTCAGACAGTAGGGATTCTAGCAGGAGATCAGAAAAAGAGAAGAATGAGGTCAGGGTATTTATTTTTCTGGATCCCTCCCTCAAGGTTGCATTGGCTGGCGCTGTCCTTCTACTCAAGGTAACTGATCCTTGCAAAATGAATGACACTACTTGACTCTCTTTTTCCAGGTTCTGGTAAATCTTCCTTCTCTCCATCCCATGAGGCCCCAAAGGAGTTAACAACAGCCTGGCTGATATGAGCTTTGCCTACTACACTACTCTTAAAGTTTCTCCGTACCCAATCTCAGTCATTAGCCCCTTTATAAGTCAATCTTCTTGGAGTTATTCTACTTTGAATATATCATCTATATTATGTGGGGACTTTGACACATCCATTAAAGTATAAGGATTTTATTATGGGCCATGTACTCAACCTAAAAACTGAAGGCTCTGTTACTAAAAAAGAGGAGGAGCAACGTTATAGGCTAATTAGCAGTCTTTGCCACAGTCCCATCAGTCTTTCATGATCAGTTCTCCTGTTTTTTGTGTCTACTTTTTATAGCTTGAACCTTCTATTCCCTACTCTTAACATCCACAATAGAAGGAAATCACCATCTTTCTTACCTCATACAAGGCTGTAAGAACCTACAGATCCACCTCTATATGGGAGAGTTATAATTGTTGATTAGTCCTGTTTGACCCAGGCAGGGTAGTAAAATCAACATATGCTCAGTGAATGTATGAATGACATGATGAAACTATGTTTGCATTTTTTTCAATTGAAAAACCGGTATATTGTACCACAAAAAGGTTTAACTCCCTTCTAGCTCTGATCTCCAAGTATTATTTTGTCAGTTCTATGTCACAATATTCCATGAGTCATAGAAAGAAATATAGTAACAGTGAAGATTAGAGTCCAGAGCACACAGTCGGGACAGACCCAAGAAGGAACCTGACATGGTGACCCAGACAGAGCCAGGAGAGAAGCCATGAGCTTGGCTCACACAGATTCTGACTGTGAGAAGAGGCAAGAGATGGAAGGCAACTTTAAGAACAGGAAACAAACTCACACATCCAGAGGAAGTGCATAGGTCCGGGCAACGAAGAGCCTGAAATCACGTAGATGGCAAGACAAGAGTCAATCCTAACAAAACCAAGGAATATTATATTTCTTAATAAAATACTCCAGTTTTCCAAGTCAAAACCTGGGTGCTATCTATGATGGCTACCTCTTCCTTAATTTCTATATCCAATCAGTTTTCCAGCTTAGTTGACTATGCTGTAAAGATCTCTCATTCATTTACTTTTCTTGATTCCCATTTCCAATAACATAGCTCAGGCCCATGTCATCTTTTGCCTGCATTAATGCTACTGCTTCCTGATGGATTATTATTTGCCCCCTAGAGCCCCATTTTCCAAACATCTTTCCATGACATCTCCCCAGAACATAAATGAGACCATGTTATTTACCTGGGCAAACTATTCAATAATTCTCAGTTCTCCTAGAATAAAGTTTAAAATTTTAATAAGACCTTACGTTACTCATCAATTACATCTCCTTTCAGCCTAATCTCACCCCATTCCTCTATTTCCCTTGTGACACTTCAGCCACACTGAAATGCTTCCAATTCCCAGAAGAAATTAAATTAGCTTTTGCTTATGTGTGCTTTACTTCCAACTCCCCTCACTTTCTTCAGCTGATGCTTTCTTTCTTACTCATCCACTGGGACTTTACTCATAAGCCATCCTTACCCACAGAGTTCATCCTGATTCCCCTACCCTTGCTCAGGCTGGAATAGGTATCCCCCGCTTTGGGTTCTCATAACCTCTGGGTTTATCTCGACTGCATTCCTTATCATGATGCATTGTTATTTCCATGTTATTTGCCTATTCCTTTCTGGTCTATGAGTTTCTTAATGACAAAGGCTACATCTCATGAAACATGGTATCCTCAGTGCCTACCACAGAAGCTGACAAAGGAGTTGGTCAAAGCATGCTTATGGAATAAATGAATAAATGAACAAGTCCAGTCATGTGTGGAAAACAGTGGGATGATCACCTTCCTTGTTTCAGACACCATACCTCTACTAATGCAGACCAGCCTAGCATTTTCATCTTGTTTGGGTGTTGTAACACGACTATCTCTGCCTCCAGTCTTGAGGCTTGCCCTTCCGTCTTATGTATAAATAATAGTGTAATAGTGGAACTTCCATTTCAGGCCATGATGGAATGACAAAAGTCCAGATATAGTCTCCCATCATAAACAACAAGAAAACTGGGCAAAAATGGCATGAAACAAGTGTTTTCAGATATTGGACAACAGATAGTGCAATACTTTGATTCCTAAGAAAAAGGGGAAAAGTGAGGTAAGCCCTTGGCCTTCTGCCTGGGATCTCATTCTGAACCCCATGGCAGGTTGAGGAATCCTCAGCAGAGCTCAGCAGTCTCACGAAGTTGAGGACAGAGATTTAGTTCAGGGAGGCTGAGGTGACTCAAAATTGTGGAGCAGAGTTTCAGAGAAGAGAGCTGCATAGAAAAAACGCTTCAGAGTCTTTGCTGAATATTAAGTCATGCATGCCTAGGGCAAAACTCCATGAGGCCAGGCAATGAATGGGGAGCTGAAGACTGAGCAATCCCCAAAAATCACAGCAGTGAGAGACATGTAAACTCCAACTAACAGGAGCGGAACGTCCTCACGGATCACCTGGACCTTCAGTAGAGACCACAGAAGTGTCATGACTGGGTGGTGGGATTATCCTTAGAGTCACTGCTTCTCTAGACTTGCCCTAAAAATCTTCAAAACAAGTCTTGGGAGTATCAAACCAATCAACAAGTAACTTATCTAACTGCCAGAAACACTTTAACTTCTTTAAAGGACAACAAGAAAATCCAGACACTCGAAACACAATATTCAGTATCCAATAAAAAATTACTGGACCTGCCAAAAAGCAGGCAAATGTGATCTGTAATCAGGAAGAAAAATCAATCCGAAAATCATAGAAATGATAGAATTAGCAGACAAAGACTTTGAAACAGCTGTTAAGCTCTGTCGAAATGATAAAAAGTAAACATATATGTAGTAAAGAGATAAATGGAAGATATATTTTAAAAAGACAAGATGAAACTTCTAGAAATTAAAAAAATACAGTGTATGCTAATGAAATGTCTTCTGGAAAGATTGAAAGTATATTATATATTGCAAGAGAAAATATTAGTGAACTCACAGTCTAGTAATAGAAAACTATCCAAAATGAATCATATGCATGAAAATGATTCAAAAAATAATGAACAGTGTCTCAGTGACCTGTGGGACAATTTGGAGTGGTGTAACATAAAGTTCCAGAAGGAGAGGCTGGGGCAAGGGAAAACAGTAGAATATTTGAAGACATGATGGCTAAAATTTTCCAAATTTGATGAAAAATATAAGCTCAATGAACCTCAATTAGGAAAACAAAAACTCCACCAGAGCACATTATAACCAAATTTTTGAAAACAAACAATTTAGAGAAAATCTTAAAAGTAATCAAAGGAAAAAAGAAACATTATGTATAGAGGAACAAAGATAAAACATAAGTACAGACTTCTCATCTGAAACTACGCAAGGAGACAATGGACCATGTTATTTAAAGTGCTGAATGAAAGAACAAAATAAACTGTTGGCTTAGATTTCTAGATCCAGTAAAAATATTCTTCAGAAATAAAATTAAATAAATACTTGGAGACAAATGTGAGCTGGGGTAATTTGTTGCCAGCAGACTTAAACTATAAGAAATATTGAAGAATATCCTTTAGACAGAAAGGAAATTTCAACAGATGGAAACTTAGATGTAGAAAAGAAATGGAGGATGCAAGGTATGGGAAATGTGCAAGGAAATGTAAAATGGGCCCTTCAAAACAAGTATAATAATATATTTGCAAGCTTATAATATATGCAGAAGTAAAATGTGGAACGAAAGACAGGAGAGGGAAAATGGAAGTATATTATGGTTTTTATATGTGAAGTGGTATAATATTATTTGAAGGTAGATTGTAATAAGTTAAGGAAACCTGTAGTAAACCCTAGAGCAGAGACTGGCAAACTTGTGTAAAGAGCCAGATAGTCGAAATTTTAGGCTTTGCATGCCACATGGTCTCTGTGACAACTACTCAGTTCTGCCATTGCAGCATGAAATTCGTCAGCTAGATAGACAACCATAGGCAATACATAAATGAATGAGTGAAACTGTGGTCCAATATAACTTTATAAAAACAAGTGATGGGTCAGATTTGACTGCAGCCTTTAGTTTGCTAACCCCTGCCTTAGAGCAAGAACTAAAAGTAAAATAAAATAAAATACTAGGCTAATAAGACAGTAGTAGAGATAAAATGGAATAATACAAAAACTTTCGATCCAAAGGAAGGTGGGAAAAAATAAGGAAAGAAAAAAGAACAGATGGGACTAATAAAAATACAAATAAGCAAGATGGTACACTGAAGCACCGCAATATTGCTAAATATATTAAATGTGAAGCACCACAGTATTGCTAAATTCAATTAAACCTAGTTGAAACACTCAAAAGGCAGATATTTTAAGATCAGATAAAAAAGCAAAGCTCAACAATATGTTGTCTATTAGAAGTCTATTGAAATGTAAAGTCTTAGAATAAAGGGGTGGAAAAAACATACTGTGAAAATATAATAATAAAGCTGGAATGGCTATAATAACAGACAAAGTAGACTTCAGCATAAATGACATGACCAGAGATAAAGAGGGATGCTTCATAATGATAAAGGGATCAATTTATCAAAAGGATACAATAATCCTAAATCGCACCCCAGAGCTTCAAAATTCATGAAGCAAAAACTGACAGAAAGAAGAAATAGAAAATCTACAATAGTATCTGGAAGATTCCAATACTTCTTTCTCAGTAATTGATATCATAGATATAAAGAAAATCAGCAAGAATATAGTAGACTCTAACAAAGTTATTAACCATTTTGATATTATTGATATTTTTATAGAAAATTCCACCAGTATCAGAATATACCTTCTTTTTAAGTGTACATGGAACACTTAAGATATATTATATGCAAGGCAATAAAAGAAGTCCCGGTAAATTTTAGGGTATTAAAACTATTTAAAGTATGCTCTTTGGCTGCAGTAAGAATATGTTAGAAATCCTATTTCTAGGCACATGTCTGGAAAATCCTCAAATATTTGGAAATTATATAAGAAAAAAAGATAGTTCTCAATAGATAATGATCAGAAAATGAATCACAAAGAATATTAGAAGACACACTTTAGTGAATGAAAATGAAAACACACTTTATAATTTGTGGGATGCCGCTAAAACAGTGACCAGGGATTTTATGGATTTGTTTATATTGGAAAATTAGAAATGTCCAAAATCAATGACCAACCTTAAGATGCTAGAAAAAGAAGATTGACTTAAACTCAAATGTGTATCATTACACATTTGAAGAAAATAATACATATATGAACAGAAATTGGCTGGGCATGGTGGCTCACATGGTAATTTCAGTACTTTGGGAGGCTGAAGCTGGAGAATTGCTTGAGCCCAGGAGTTCAAGACCAGCCTGGGTAACAAAGTGAGACCCTATCTTTACAGAAAATAAAAAATAAAAAATAATTAGCCAGGTGTGGTGGTGCACACCTGTAGTCTCAGCCCAGCCACTTGGGAGACAGAGGTGGGGGATGGCCTGAGCCTGGGAGGTGATTGAGACTGCAGTGAGCCATGATTACACCACTGCACTCCAGCCTGGGTGACATAGTAGGACCCTATCTCAAAAAAAAAAAAAAAAAAAGAGAGATTATAAAACTTAGAAAAAAAAAATCAATGAATCCAAATCCTAAAGCTGAGTTTTTGAAAAGATAAATGAATTGATACATTTCTAGTAGAGTCATGAACTAGCAGAGAAAGAAGATATGAATGCTCAATAAAAGGAATTAAAAAGGAGCCATCATTACAAATCTTACAGAAATTAAAATGATAAGGTAATATTATAAACAATTTTTATAAGTTATTTACATAAGAGAAATAAAAACATATATCCACACAAAGATTTGTACACAAATGTTCATAACAGCTTTATTGACACAGTTCCCAAACTGGAAACAACCCAAATGACCATCAACAGGTGAATGGGTAGACACATTACTCCTCATCAAATAATTCAACCAACCAATCTACTGAAAAATGCAACCACATGGAGGAACCTAAAATAGTATTAGATACAAAGGTGTATATACTGTATAATTTTATTGATATGAAACTCTAGAAGAGACAAATCTAATCTACAGTGACAAAAAGTTGTTTGGCAGTTGTCTGTGTCTAGGGGTGTTTGGGGTTGATCAGCTGGCTAGATAGAAAGATAATTTTTAGGTGACAATGGTGGATATCTTTCTTGATTGTGGTGGTGATTACATAGGTATATACATTTGTCAAAAATGATTCAACCATACACATAAAATGGGAACACTTTTTTGTATATAAATGATATTCCACAAACCCAAAGTTTCCAGAAGCCTTCCCAAGAGTTCCCAAGAGAGGTGCACTCAAGTTCCTGGCGCTCACCCTATGAACTCATCCACCTCAGTTCTCACCCATTTCTCATTCCCTCATCCCTGCTTCTCATGGCTGTCCCAGTTCTCTCTAGCATATTGCACCAGAAAATCCCTGCATGCTCCTCTCTCCTTTATCTCCCAATGCACCACCAACATGACACTGCTCTGTATAGAGCATTTTACCAAAGTTTTGGTGATAAAAGCGGAAAGTCACATCACAGGAGAGGAAACAATAAGACTAAATGTCAGACAGCATGTCAGTGGTATTCATCCTCCACCCCTTGAAGGCAGTGACTCACTGCCCCTTCGCTCTTGGCTGCAGCCTCCTTCCATGGGGCTGGGCCCTTGTTCCTTTCTCTCCCAAATTCAAGGACATAAGACTCTGATAGGGGCTGATGGTGGGAAAACTCTCTAGTCCTATTATGTCGTAAAAGGGGAAAATGTAAATCTCATCCTTTCTTGCCTTTTCCCATCAAAAGGAGCCCCAGCACCTATAATTGCATAGCCCCAAAAGCCAATTGGAGTAACTTTTTTAGCAGAACGTTTACTTTCTTACAGAAAGTTTTCCTAGATTTGTGTGTTTCACCTGGGACCCTTACTAAAAATGCAAACAACTGTGCCCACACCAAATCCAGTGAAGAAGAATGTCTTGGTTTGGGACCTGGTAATCTGTATTTCAACTAGCACATCCCCTCACCAAATTCTCCCTACTTTGAATTCTTAGACAGCTGAAGACAGAAAAAAAAATGCTGCTTGTTTTGTGGTTACTAAATTATCTAGGTGTATTCTAATAAATGTCCTTTAAGCCAGAGGTCTCTCACCCTTGATTTCAGTAATTGATATTTGAATTCTTTGTGCAGGACTGGTCTATCTCCCAATCTGTCTCCACAGCCCACACTTGGAGCACAAGGAAAGTTTGGATCACCAGCCCCACAATGCTGCACTACAGGCAGAACTACAAAAATACAGTTTTGTCATAAGCCTTCCTTGGGGTTCCTAGATTGCATTTAAAGCTGGTGGCCTGGGAAACATAACCTCATGGTGTGATGTCTGTCTGTAACTCCTTAAAGCCCTAAGTCACCGCAAACAATACCACTGCTCTGAACTACAGGTTACTATAAGTTGCTCATGCCACCAGGAAGTTTTGTGGCAAGTCCTAAAAATGCAAATTATCCTTTGGAACCTTTAGATTGGCAAGATCTAATTGAAGTTATTAGACAAATTTCTGGAAAGATGGTCTGGGTGCGTGCTCTGTCTAGAGCCATAGAATTGCTTAAGGAAAAACCTTGAAATAGCAAATGATAAGACTTTCCTTGAGGTTCGCAGATATTATCTACAAATGCTAGAAGCATGCCAAGGATGAAATTTCATTTTATGGGCCTCTTATCAGTGAGCAGACAAAGATCAAGAATCAACACTAAACATGTGGCTTGATGTAAATAAAGCTTTTAAAGCCCTTCTGTTTTCCATTCCAATAATTGCTTACAGCACAATTCTTTTTTTTTTCTCCAGGTTTTGTTGAATTGCTTTGATTCCTCCTGAGATTATGAATGTAGAGACTGAGGTATAGATGTATTAAACTTAGGCATTAGCCAGAGACCTTTCAGAGGCACACTGTCTATCTGCTCATGAAAATTATGGTGATCCTCATGGCCCACAGATAACCATACTTAATAGGCATCCATTTAGTCTTTTAAATATAAATATATTTGTATTTTTCTATTGCAAATTTTGAATCTCCCTGAGTACAGTTGACATACAAGTTTTTACTAGCCATGAGAATGTTATGACTCCATGGATAATAATGGCAACTAACATTTATTTAATGTCTCTATGTTCATGCCACCTTATGTATTTATCATGCCCTTCAGTCCTCCACACAATCCTATGAAAAAGGTTGTACGTTCACCTTCATTTTGCAAATGAGGCTACTGAGGAAAAGTTGCCACAATTGTAGATTGAGAGACAGAAGGCCCAACTTCAAAGTACTCATGCCTAACTATGATGCTATACTCACTCAAGAGATATTTGCTGAATGTCTACTCTGTGCCAGGCACTGTGATAGGCTCTGGAGATAAAGCAGTGACCAAAAGAGACAAAGATTTCTGCTCCGATGGAGCTTACATTTTGTCTCACATCTATCATGTGAATTTACAATAATTTACCTAACAAATCTCTGTTGTAGGATGTTTAAACTGCTTCTGATTTAACGACTTTAAAAAATAAAAAAAAAATAACAGTGTGAGGGAGAGCATTCTGATCTGTAAATCTCGATGTATCCTAGTCTCTGCTTATTTCATTAGGAGAGTTTCCCAGAATAGGAATTATAAAGGTCAAGGATATGAATACTCATTTGAGTTCTTGATTCATATTGCTAAATAACCCCTAGCAATGGTGTAACAATTTACACTTCCATCACCTTCGGCAGTTTTGAGAATGTCCATTTCACCGCACCCTTTCCAACATTCTTTCTCTCTTTTTAATCCTTGTCTACCTGATATCACATTTATAGCTCAGTAACAACAAATATGGTACTTACTAACTTAGTTTTATTTAAAGAAAATGAATTTCCCTTATTCAAAATAGTTGAAGAATGACAATTTGTTTTAAAAACACCTCACTTCCCCTCATAATAAAAAGGAAGAATTAAATACTCACAGTGCATATTAATATCTTTATTCAACTCTCAAATGTGTCTGAGAAACTTACCTGATACTGAAAGGCCTTGTGAACATAGAAATCTCTCTGTGGAATGGCTCACAGGCACCTGTAACCATTGTGCCTGTGAGTAAATTGGCTTTTCTTGTGAGGTAGCGACTTACCCACCCTGAAGGAATCTAAAACCATGCCACTCAGCTGGAATGACATTTGATCTGTCCTGTTTTAGAATCTTCCTTGCTTGCACTACCTCTCTTAAGTGCAATTTCTATCTTCTTGGAATTTCCAGAGCACATTTTATGTATCTCTGTTATCATACTTAGCATAGTCAGGTTAAGTATGTACTTTTCTTAGCTCTTGGGCTAGAAAAATAGAGTTAATGGCACCTGCTGTATTATATGTTGAGAGAATTAAATGAATCAATGCACATAAAGCACTTAGCACAGTGCCTAGCACAGAAACACCTTCAACAAATATTTGTTGAATGGAGGAATAGTCAATGCGTAATAAATCTTAGATGCTGCCAGCTGCTGGCAAGTTGTTCTCAAACCTTAGTGTACATAAAATTAATTGGGGGAACTTGTGAGAATGCAGACCCTGAGGCTCCACCTCCAGAGACTGTAATTCAAGAAGTCTGGGGTAGAGGCCCAGGAATCAGGGTAACTCTGAGACGGGTGATCCAGACATCACACATAACTTAGGGAATCACTGATTAGCCTGTGAGCTCTGTGGTAACAAGGAAACTATGATATTCATCTCTAAATGACCCTACACCTATCGGTCCCAGTCCTTGGTATGCAGTAAGTGCTCAAGGAGAGGTAACTTGAATTTCAGCCTTGATGATGTAAGAGAGGTTGTTTCCAGTCCTATTAATACAAAGTAGACAGACAACCGATGGTTCTAGAATGTTTGGACCCTAATCTCTCTCCAGACATGATCTCAAAAATATGGCTGCTGTTGTCCTGGAGCAGAATTTCCCCAAGGCTCACATTCTTCTATGTCCCCCTAAGCAGGACCAAAATTTGAGCACTTTACTATGTACCAAGTGTTTTATTTGATCTAATCCACATGATAGCTCTGTGGGTGGGGAAACTGAGGCTTAGAGGGTTTGTTACTTGTCTGGAGCCACACAGCAAGTAAGTGATGGGAGGGGGGTTCATACTAGGCATAAACCATTGCCAAACCTGAGCATCTTTCCCGTAGCTGCCTAGTGGGATGGAGGAAGGCAACTGAGAAACATCACCCTTGGCCTGCTGGGGCAGGTGAAGTGTGGGTTCCAGTGTGAGTGTGTGTGTGTGTGTGTGTGTGTGTGTGTGTTTGTGTGTGTGTGTGTGTGTGTGTTGCCAGCAAATTCCTGATTAGAGGTACCTGCATAAAACAGAGGAGATTTTTTCCCTTGTAAGTAGATACTATAAATACAGGTTATTAAATAACCCTGACTTCATCCCTAACTAACCAGCCCCTGCCAGTTTGCATGCTGCTCATGTGTACAGCATGACTCAGAGGACCCTCAGGGAGCAGGTGGGCTAAAAATCTATCAAACAATAATAATTTTCATAGATGGGAGCTCCCCACCTTCCCAGTTGGGTGTTCGGTTGATCATGAGTCATGAATTTCCTTTTTAGGGTAATATTTACCATAGAGCATGGCTGGTTATAGGGAATACATAATATCCATTTATCTGATGGGAAATATGTTATTAAAACATTACCTAATGATAGATTTACCTGATAAATAAGCCTTGGGATTAAACAAAAAAGGCTGGGGAGGAGCTAGGGAGTGATTGAAGGAAGCAGAAAGGTGAACAGGAATAAGCCATGGCTTGGACATAAATAAAGAGGGCATTTGTTCACAGCTGGGTGTTAAAATGATCCTTACTGTAATAATTAGAATAGAGAAGAGAAAGGGAGAGACAGAGAAACTGGGTCAAAGATAGATTAAAGGAGGAGGGAATAAGGACGAACGAAAATGGGAAATGGTTAATAACATAATAATAGGCATCTTTTAAATGTATTGTCAGTATGTTCAGGCATTGAGCTAGTTCTTTTACATATATCATCATTTCTACTCTCATGAGAACCCCAGGGAACACTCCCACTACCACCCTTATTTTTGATTCCAGCCAGTAGAGTAAAGCAGTTGAAAGCACAAACCTGGGGGTAGAGCGTCTGAATTTGCGTGTCAGCTCTCTGTTTATTAGCCGTGATCCCTGAATTTTTCTGTGCCTGTTTTTTCATCTGTGAAATGAACATAATGATAATTTTGCCGACTTTTAGAGGGTTGTTTATAGGATTAAAATGGTTAATTTAACAATTGCTTACATCAATGTGTGGCACATTTTAAACAATAAATTCAGCTACTACTTCAACTGCAGCTGAGGAATCTGAGCTCAGAAGCTAAATCACTTGTCCAAGATCACAGAACTAGAAAGTGACAGAGCTGGGATCTGAACCTGAGTCTGTCTGATTCCAGAACACGTGCTCTCAATCTCTCTGCCTTGGTTGATGGCAACAGTAATGGTGGGCACTAGAAATACCACAGAGCATCTTTTCCTAAGGGCACGTGATGCCAACACCTGCCATTTGAGTCGATCAATTTTAAATTTGTGGGTTATTTTATAACCAGAGAGTACAATTGAGAAACAACCCTAGAGGGCATCTCATCCAAAGATTGCAAACTGTTAGCCCAGGCATCCACTTGTTTCCTACAGATATGATTTATTTGGTCTGCACAGTGTTGGCTGGTGCAGAGCTATGAAAGCTTTTGAATCAATTACTCATATGAAAATTGTGAGGTTTCATGAAAAACAAACAAACTAACCAAGAGGTAAATATTCTCTAGAAAAGTTGGAGGATCTTGCAACACCAGACTCCTATCCTTACGTGTAAGAGTCAGGTGTGCTGAGAAGCCTCTGAGTCTGTTTTCATCACTTTGGGCTGTCTTCTGCATTGGGCCCACTTCACATGCTTATGTCCACATGACTGTCCATGTGGACATCAAATATTGTCAATAGAACCCATGCTCGCTGAACTTCCTCTTTTTAGACTTAATACCTTGTTCAATACATTTTTCAAAAGGTAGGGTCTTAATCCTCTTCCCAGGCTGTCTTCCTCTTCTAAAGCCTTGCATGGATCCATGCCCCTCTTCCAGCATGTGGCACTGAGAGAACCTGACTCCTTGAGTGGAGACTGACCAGCACAGAGTACTGGGCAACAGTCAACTCACTTCCCCTGAGGCCTCCCATTCGACTGTCTCTTATTAGACCAGCCTCCCCATATTAAGGAGGACTTCCATGTGGCTCTCCTCAGCTTCCTGGTGACAAGGAAGCTTGGAATATTCCAGAACATGAGTCTGTCCCAGGGCCTTCACTGAGCATTAGAGAAGCTTCTTCCCTGAGGTTATCTCTGAAAGTTACAGGGTTTCTCATCCACTACAGCCAAGCCCATCTTGTTCAAGTGTTTTCAAGATCACAGTGACACTCACTTAACTTGTACAGCTGCAAACAGTGACACCCAGCTAACTTCAGAGACTCCAGCAGGAGCCTCCAATTCAACAGCTCAGTAATTTCCCATCCCCAGTGAAGACCTCCCTCACGTCAGGCTCTGTGCTTCTGCCGCATTCTCATGAGCAGGTGGTGCTAATCTTGCTTTGAGTACCAGGTTGTCTTATTTAATCTTCATGACTACTCTGCGAGGCAGGTGTTAAAATCCCTATTCTACAGATGGGAAAACTGAGCCTGAGCAAAGTTAATATCTTGTCCAATGATGAGTCTGTCTAATTTCAAAGCTCCATGTTCTTTACAGTCTAGCAAATATAAAAACTCGGATATATACTACGGAGGAAAGAATATAAGAACATAATAAATCCTCTATAAGGTAAGAGGTAATTCAAAAAAGTGAGATAATATCTTACGGAGAAGACAGCTCACAGAGGACTGAGATAGCTCAGAGCTCCATAGAGAAGGTAAACTGGAGTAGATCCTTGAGAAATGGGGACAGTCTTTAGGGTGGAAAAGAAGATTACGTATGGAGGCCACAGCAATACACAGTGTCGAATGGGAAAAATCTTAGGATATGTAATTTAGTTTACTTGACCTGGTATATCTTTGCAGTAATAAAGAGAAAGATAAGGCTAGATGACGACTGTTTGTCTAAGGGGCAATGAGCAATCCCAGATGGAGTTGGAGTGGTGGCCAGTCATAATCATTAGCCCCAGAGAAAGACACTCTCTCCTCCCCCACTTCCTCCTTCTGCTGATGTTGTCTCCTCCTGCTATAGATAGACTTTAGTGTGAGGGTCCAAAGAGGCAGTCACGCATACTAAAAAATGTATGGGCTTTGGAGATTGACTCCAGCTGGGACAAGGAGAGTTGGGAGTTATTGATAGAGAAGGGGGCATTTGACCAGAATTGTGAAGGACAGTTGAGCTGTCAGCACTCAGAGATAAGGGCAAAGGACATCCCAGGTGGAGGGACCAGTGGGAGCAAAGGGACAGAGGCAGGAATTTAGCAGGCACATTTGGGGAGCAGTGAATAATTTACTGTTCCTGAAACAGACAGTTTGTGAGAGGACAAGGGGTGCGAAGCAGGTATAAAGCAGAAATGATGGATTTTTAGCAAATGTCAGAATAAGGTCTCCTTTTCTCATCTGAAACACAAAGTCGGCCTGGACCCATTTTGAGCAAGGGAGTGATATTGAAGACTTGGGCAATAGCTGGCAGAATGGATCAAGGAGAGGGAAGGAGACTATAGACAGACACCAAATAGAGAGCCGACCCAACATTTCAGGTGAGATGTAATGAGGATGTAATGTGGCAGTGAGAATGTAGCATTCTTTCTACCTTGGACTCCAGGAATATTGTAGTCTGGTTGTAAGCAAGACATATGCCTGTCACTATCGTCATCTCCTCCTCTTCGCCCTGCCTTCTTTTCCTCTTCCTTTTCTTCTTCCTAGTCTTTCTCCTCCTCCTCTTCTTCTACTCTTCTCCTCCTTCTCTTTGCTTTCTCCTTCCCTTTCCCTTTCTCCCCTTCCTCTATCATTATGTACATCTCAATAGCCTACTCAGATTTACTTTCACAATTATTCGCTCATTTGGTTGTGCAGAATGTTTTTCAACTCTATAAGAATTAGAATTGGATTCTACTGGGAGTAACAGAAGACCTAAAATAATGGTAAGCTTCCTTCTCCATCTCATCCTGTAGGCAGCACAGGCCTAGTATGGCAGCTCCCTGATTGTCATACCCAGTCTCTTTCTATCTTATTGCTCTGCCCTTCTCAACTCATGGTTTCCATCTCATCACTGAAGATGGCTGTTCAAGCTTTAGTCATATCTGTTTTTCAGACAGCAGCATGGCAGAGGAGGGCTGGGGAAGTGTACCCTCTCCCCTTTAAGGACACTTCCTGGAATTTGTACACTGCAGTTCTGTTTATGTCCCATTAGCCAGATATTGGTCCTTTGTGTTTCTTAGTCCTTTGTCCTCCTCTGTGTTTCAGATTGCCAGGCCTAGGGCTCAGGGAGACTGAGAAATGAGGGCTTTATTGCCACTTGCTGGAATTGAGACCTGCTAGCGTGGCAAAGAGAGATCTCCTTGATCTCCCGTTTTGAGGACCAGGCAGAGGAAAGTGATTACGTTACTGGCAACACCAGCAGACATTTTCTTACCACTGCCTGTGTAGGCCTGTGCCATATGCTCTGGGAAGCATGGAGAGTTATTGAATGCCATATCTACCCTCAAGATGCTTAAATGCTCACAAACTGTAGAATCCCCCAGCTGGAAGGGATCTTAGGGATTGTCTAGTCCAGGCCTCTCTTCTACTCCATTGTAAATGAAGTAGAAGAGAGGCCTGGACTAGATAATCACCTAGTGCAATTATGATGTGCGTCTTCAGAGTTGGGGGCTACCATCTGAGCAACTTACTCTGTGAGTCAACAATAGTCATTTCTTCACTGAATGACATGTGCAACCCTGTAACTTCTACGTAGCTGCTCTGGTGTTTTCAGCAAACAGGTCTTGCTTATTCTTCATTCTACAAAATAAAGCAGTTGCTATGTGAAGGCAGCTCTCACATCTGTTTTTTGTCCATCTGTCTGTCCTCTGCTTTCCCAACCAGTCTCCTCTTTTCTAAAAGGGGTGTGCCGTAAGTTTAAGCTCACATACTTTGGCGCTCTCGGGCCTGGCTCTGACATTTACCAGCTGTGTGATCTTGAGCAACTGCCTTACACTCTCTGAGCCTTCATTTCCCCATTTGTAAAATGAGGCTAATATTAATATTACTCACCTCACGACATTATTGTAAGGTTTAAATGAGCTGATGAATGTAAAACACAAAGCCTGACACCAAAGACAGCAGTTATCATTACTTATATCTTTATAATTAATAATAATGAAACATCCGGCCCCCTTCTCTCTTGAGTAACTTGTGATATTAGCTAATAAAGGAAAGAAAACGTTTAACACTTGGGGGGAAATTAGCATAAAAGTGCTGCCTACAATTGTGAGCAGGAGCCATACTTTTTTTTTGTTCCTTTTACCAGTACCACTGGATCCCTAATGCTGTTCATAAAAAATCACCTCCTGGGGTCGCCAGTTTGCTGTCTCCGTTTGCAAACCCCCTCCTGGGAGGTTCCATCTGTTACAATGGGTATTGGCATTCCTTGGCTAATTTTTTTTTTTTTTTTTCTGGTTAGCAGAAGCAGACAGAACACAAATAAACAAACATATTGGAGAACTCAGATTGTACGGCATAGGGAAAAGAAGTCAGGAAGACTGGAATTCTGAATTCCACCTTACCAACCACTGGCTGGGTGACCAGCGATAAGTTACAGTGCCCCTGTGGGCCTCTTGAGCCTGTTCAGCAACAGCATCCTGTGACTAGAGAAAGGATTTACAATGGCCCGGATTCCCCTGGAATCTCTTTCTTCCCACCTAGGGCTGGTCCAGGTGGGACGAGCATCTGGGCGGAGGCTGGGTACATGCCCAGACAGCCCTGCATGGTCTGTGAGCCAAGCATAGCCTGCCTGCTACTAGGGTGTGATTGCTCTTGTGATTTGGCAATACCCAGCAAACATGTCCCATCGGGGCTGAGCTAAAAATAGGTCCGGTGCATGGGGCCCAGGAAAATCAGCAGCCCAGCACATAGGAGGTTGCCCAACAAGGCATAACCAAGCTGCCACCACCACTTCAGGGGCACGATGACCAAAGAGATGAGGTTTGGCCAATTTTTCCACATGTATCCTCTTTTTTCACCCTCCTCTGGTATCAGGGCCAGTGCCTTCTCACTCTCTTTTCTCCCTCTCTTCTACTTCTGGATAAACTGATTTCTGCAGAGGTACTGAACATGGGCATGGTATAGTGAAAAAAGCTGGTGTTTGGGCATTAGGGGGCTCAGGTTGAAATCCTGGCTGTACTATTTTCTAGCTGTTTGACCCATGAGCATGAGACCCTTTTGAGGCTCAGTTGCCTCAGTGAAATAGTGGCGTTAATTATCCTTAATTATAAAAAATTTTATGAGTTACTAAAAGCAGTTAGTGTCTAGAGCAAGGTTCTCAAAATTTATCATACATGATAATCACTTGAGGAGTGGAGGAAACTTGTTAAAATAGAGCTAGGCCAGATGCAATGGCTCATGCCTGTAATCCAGGCCTTTGGGAGGCTGAGGCTGGGGCAGGAGGATTGCTTGAGCCCAGGAGTTTGCTACCAGCCTGGAAAACATAGTGAGACCCAGTATCTCCATTAAAAAAAAAAAAAAAAGCTGGGTTTGGTGGTGTGCACCTGCACCTGTAGTCCCAGCTACTTGAGAGGCTGAGGTAGGAGGATCACTTGACCCCAGGAAGTAGAGGCTGCAGTGAGCCATGATCACACCACTGCACTCCAGCCAGGGCAGCAGAGCAAGACCCTGTCTCAAATAATAATAATAATAACAAAATAAAATAAATATAAAAAACCAGAGGGCTCCACTGTACCACACCCCCACTTTCTGATTGGGTGGGTTGGAGAGCGTGGCCTTCCTAGCAAGTCTCCAGGGGATGCTGATGCTGCTGGTCCAGCAATCATGGTGAGGAGGAGCATGAGGTTAAAGGTCAAGTGTGTGAGCTCTGGGGCTCGACCATGAGAGTTCAACCCTGGGCCCTGCCCCTTCTAGCAGAGTGTCTTTGGGCAAGTTCCTGAATCTTTCTGAACCTTATTTGGAAAATGGGAGAATAATAATTGTTACTTTATAGTGTTTATCTGAAGATTAAGTGAGTTAATTCATATAAAAGCACTTAAAACAGCATCTGGCAAACAGTAAGCTTTGAGTGAACATTAGCTTTTATTAGTATCACAGAGTCTGCACAGGGTTCAGTACGTGTTCTTTTTCTGCTCTCTCCCTGCAGTTATTGCCAGTTTCGCTTGAATTTCTCTCTCTAGGCCACCCATCCCAGGGTCTGTGCTCTGAGCCTTGCCCTTCTGCATGGAAAGGCAGCATATATTGGGAGGATCTGGGGCCACCAAGGAGCACAGACTAAATGTTAAAGTTTAGAGATCACAGACGAACCTGAAGCCCTCAGACAGGAATGGGCTTACCCCAGGGGATCTGTTCTGGAGTAGCAAAACTAGAACTTGACCCAGGTTTTCTGTCTTCCCAGCCAGGACACTTCCCATGACATCGCGGCCTGAGCCCTGGCTATTCCTGAGAGTGCTTAGGAAACAATCAGCTCCCCACCCCACCCCTACACCATTGCTTGCTTGGCATTTGGGAGGTTTCTCCTTTGATTGTTTGTGCTTGAGGATGACACAGTGGTAAACATTTAACATCTGACTATAAATGACTATTTTCTTTTGGATTTTTTTTCCCTTTGGGTAATGTCCTCAGAATGGAATTACTGGGTCAAAAAGTACAGACAGTGTTATAACTAAAAGAAAACTAGACTTAACCACTCTCCCAGGGGGAAGAACTCACTGCTCAGAAACCTGAAGGTGGCTGGGATGTTGGTGTCTGAAGCAAGTTAGGGAGTGAAGGGAGAGCTCAGAGCTGAATCTTCAAGTCAGCAGTAGGAGATAACAGTGGCTGGGAGAAGAGAGCCCTGGACTGAGAACGAGATGCCTATCAGCCACTGGTAAATTCCCCAAGAAATGGTGTTTAGACCAATGCCTCTCAAACGTCAATGTGCTTAGGAATTCCCTGGGAGATCGTACTAATATGCAGGATAAGATTCAGGAGGTCTGGTGTGTGTGTGTTTTTTTGGGGGGGGGCCAAGATTCTGCATTTCTAACAGTTCTAGGTAAGTTTTGGTAATGCTAATTCTGCTGATCAATGGACCACACTTTGGAAAGCCAACGGTTTAGGTTACCATGCTTTTGCTCATGGTACTTCTCTTTCTAACCCACCAGTCCCACCATTTTTTAGACCCAGCTCTGAAGATGTCCCTGGATTTACCTCACCAGGCTGGGCTGGGTACCTCTCTTCTATGGTACCCTGTACCTATGACTATAACAGCACTTACCTTGCTGTACTAAATTGTCTGTCCCTCTGTCTTCCTAGGGCATGGAGCAGTCTTATTCATCACTGTATTCCCAGCATCTAGCACGATGCCTTTTGTGATGTGGGCCTAATTATTATTTATTTATTTATTTATTTATTTATTGAGACAAGGTCTTGCTCTGTTGCCCAGGCTAGAGTGCAGTGGTGTGATCTCGGCTCACTGCAATCTCCACCTCCCGGGTTCAAGCGAGTCTCCCGCTTCAGCCTCTTGAGTAGCTAGGACTACAGGCGTGCACCACCATGCCTGGCTAATTTTTGTATTTTTTAGTAGAGACAAGGTTTCACCATGTTGGCCAGGCTGCTCTTGAACTCCCGAACTCAGGTGATCCGCCTGCCTTGGCTTCCCAAATTGCTGGAATTACAGGCATGAGCCACCGTGCCTGGCCGCCTAATTATAATTATTACTCTAGTGTGTGAATAGATGGATAGATGGATGGATGAATTAATAAATAACTATAAGGAGAAGAGAACAGAAAGTGATGGGTTAGGAAAAGCATCATGAGCAACCAAATTTGGCTTCAAGATCATTGTTATCCACTTGGCATTCTTTGAACTGTATTCACCTACTGACAGCCCGGAGTCAGTGACTCTCCTGTGATCCTTGCCAGCTTTTTCCAGGCCCTGAAAAATGTTGACCCTGAACCAAGGGTGAACTCAGATAAATGAATAAGATCCAGGAAGCTTAGAGATCTTGCACAGGGTGGCTCTAATAAATACCAGAAAACAAATAGCAGGTGTTGGCAATCTTTCTCTTGCCCAAAGAGCTATTTACACAAGTTTCCAAAACAATCCCTTCATCGCTTTACATGCCTATTACATGGTTCTCTTTAGGGAAAGGTCTGGAGTTGGTTAGCTCAGTGGATTGAAGAGTGAGTCCCTGAAAGACAAAGGGTGGTGGGAGGGGGCCTTTTTCCTTCATTTTCTCCAAGGCTGCAAACTGACTCCCCAGTCCTGGCCACCGTGCCTATGATCCTTCATCTTAATGATTAGAGAAAGCACGAGTCAGTGCAAACCCAATTCTCCTGCTCAAAATGAAGGCAGTGCCACGAAGTAGAATGAGCTTGAGCTTTGGTATCAGACAACCCTAGGTACAAAAACACACATGCCTCAGTCACTTCCAACTGTATACTCTTTTTTTAAATATACTTTTTATTTTGTAACATTTCAAATCTGTAGAAAAGTTGCAAGAACAGTACAGAAAACTCCTGTGTACATTTTGCCCAGATTCACCAATTTTTTAAATCTTTTTTTATTATTATACTTTAAGTTCTGGGATACATGTGCAGAACATGCAGGTTTGTTACCTAGGTACACACATGCCATGGTGGTTTGCTGCACCCATCAACCCATCATCGACATTAGGTATTTTTCCTAATGCTATCTCACCCCTAGCCCCCTACCCTCTGACAGGCCCCGGTGTGTGATGTTCCCACCACCCCCGCCGTGTCCATGTGTTCTCATTGTTCAACTCCCACTTATGAGTGAGAACATGCGGTGTTTGCTTTTCTGTTCCTGTTTTAGTTTGCTGAGAATGATGGTTTCCAGCTTCATACATGTCCCTGCAAAGGACATGAACTCATCCTTTTTTATGGCTGCATAGTATTCCATAACAGATTCACTCATTTTTAGCAGTTTGTCATATTTGCTATCTCAGTCTCTTTCTTTCTTCTGAGGTTTTTGTTTCAGTCTTTCTCATTGAAGATGGCAAAAGTTCACTGAAACAAAAATATTAAAATAAAAAGGTTATTCAGACGTCACAAAACTGAATTAAAAGAAACAAGTAAATTTCAAAATAATAGTGTTTATAAGTTGTAGCATTTATATTTTAAAGGTTAAATCTGCACTAAGATTTTTGGGACTCTCTGTAATACAGTCATGTGTCACTTAACGAAGGAGGTATGTTCTGAGAAATGTGGCATTAGTCAATTTTGTTGTTGTTTGAACATCATAGAGTATACTTACACAAACCTATGTGGTATAGCCTACTGTGAACCTAGGCGATATGGTATAGCACATTGCTGCTAGACTACAAACCTGTACAACATGTCACTGTACTGTTGTACACATGGCACTTTTCACACAATGGTGAGTATTTGTGTATCTAAACATAGAAAAGATACAGTAAAAATATTATAGGCTGGGTGAGGTGGCTCATGCCTGTAATCTTAGCAGTTTGGGAGGCCGAGGCAGGTGGGTCACCTGAGGTCGGGAGTTTGAGACCAGCCTGGCCAACAGGGTGAAACCACATCTCTACTAAAAATACAAAAATTAGCTGGGCATGGTGGTAGGCGCCTGTAATCCCAGCTACTTGGGAGGCTGAGGCAGGGAGAATCACTTGAAACTGGGAGGTGGAGGTTGCAGTGAGCCAAGATGGTGACATTGCACTCCAGCTTGGGTGACAGAGCGAGACTCCATCTCAAACAACAACAGCAACAACAACAACAACAGTATTATAATCTTACGGGAACACCATCATGTATGTGGCTGACTGTCGATTGAAATATCATTTACAGTGCGTGACTGAATTATATAATAATATATAATGTATTTTTTGAACCATTTGAGAGTAGGTTGCCTATATCATGCTCCATATAGCATAACTTTTAATACTTCTGTATATACTACCTAAGAATAAAGGTATTCTCTTATATAACCCCAGGGAAATTTCAGGAAATTTAAAGTTAATAGAACACTTTTATATATAGTTCATATTCCGGTTTTTAAAATTGTACCAATAGTGTCTTTTATAGTAGCCTTTGTTTTTCTCCAGTATCCGAAGTAATTATTTGGTATATTTGTTTCTGTTTGTATTCAGTTTTATGTTTTTCCTTGTTGATTTAACTTTGTTTTTTGAATCTGTAGAATATTAACATTCTTCCAAAGTCAAGCTATACAAAAAGGTATACTCAGAGAAGTGTTCTCCCTTCATTCTCTCAAGCTTTGCAGGTAACCAACTTTATTGTTTCCTGATTTATCATTCCTGTGTTTCTTTTTGCAAAAGTAAGGAGATAGATACATATGAGTTTTCTCATTTCTTCTTTTTTTCTCACAAAAGGTAGCATCCTATATGTATACTTTTGTGCTTTGCTTTTTCTCTGGCAGTCACTACAGGTGTACTCATGGAAATGTTCCTTATTATTTGTTTACACTTGCATATTTGTGGTAGATTATTTGCTGCTCCTCTGAGCTACAAATTATCTGCTGCTCCTCCTAGGGAGAGGTAGAGTCTATTTCCTCTCCCTTGAACTTGGATGGCCTTGTGAACTGTTTGAGCAATAGTGTGTGGTATATGTGATGTTCTGGGACTTCTGCGCTCAGACCTTAGAAGGATCATTGGATTTTGTTTTCTCACTCTTGGAAGGCACCTACCATATTGTAAAGAAGCTCAGGATAGGCCACTGGGTGATGAGAGGTCACATGCAGAGTGGTCCTGGAGAACAAGAGACCATCTTGTGTGTTCTGGCACCAGCTGAGTGACCTCAGCCTATTTCATGTGGCCAAGAGAACCACCCAGCTGAGCCCAGTCAACTTACAGAATCATGAAGAATAATAAGTTGTAGTTTAAAGCCAGTAAGTTTTGAGGTGGTTTGTTACCAAGCAATGGATAACTGAAACAATAGTATGCCAGTGTAGGTATGCTCGATCTCCCACATTTGAGCATTTAGGTAGTTTTTGCAATTACAAATAATGCCTCAGTGAATGACCTTGTGCATATGTATTTTTGTATTATTGGTTGTGTATCTTTAGGGTAAAACTCTAGAAGTAGGGTTACTGAATTTTACTTCTGAATTTTTGCCAATCTGATGTGTGAGAAATGGTATCTCAGTGTAGTTTTAATTTGCATTTGTATTAATTATCTATCATTACATAACAAATTGTCCCAAAATGTAGTGGCTTAAAACATTAAAAGATTGCTATCTCATAGTCTTTGTGAGTCAGGAATCCAGGCATAGTTTAGCTGGTATTTCTAGCTCAGGGCCTCTCAAAACAGCAGATCAAGGTGTCTGCTGAGGCTGCAGTCATCTCAAGGGTGACTAGAAAAGGATCCATTTCCAAGCACATTCATGTGGCTGTTGGAAGGCCTCAAGTTTTTTCTGGCTGTCAACTGGAGACATTATGGGCCTTTCCAGAGGGTGGATCACAACGTGGCAGCTGGCTTCTGTCAGGGCAAATGAGCTAGAGAATGAGAGGAGGTACCCAAAACAGAAGCCACAGACTTTTTGTAACCTAATCTGGTAGTGATATCCCATCACTTTTGCAATATCCTACTCATTAGAAGACAGTCACTGGGTCCAGCTCACAATCAAGTGAAGGCAATTATATAAGGGTATGAATACCAAGAGGTGGAGATCACTGACACCTTGTTAGAGGCTCCCTACCACAGCATTTCTTAGCAGGAGTGGGTCATTTTTGCATATATCTCTGGCATCTATTCATGTTTTTTACATACAATCTTTGTTTTTCCCCTTGAGATTTGAAATATCTTTATATGTTAGAAATTATCTGTGATTTTCATTGTAAGTACTTTTTCCCAATTTGTCATTTGTCTTTTGGCTTTGCTTATGGTATTTTGCCATGCAAAAGGTTTTTTAAATTTTTTAAGTAGTTAAATTTATCAATTTTCTTCTTTTATCATATCTTGACTTTGAGTCATAGTTAGTAACCCTTTCTCAACAGTCAGCTTATAGGAAATTTATCCACGTTTTCTTCTAATAATTGTATTATTCACTTACTTTACATTTAGATATTTGATGTATTTGGAATTTATTTTTATCCATGGTATAAGGAATAGATCTAATTTTATATTTTTCAAATGTCTAGCTAATTGTTCCAATACCACTTAGTAAAAAGTCCATTTTTTTCTGATCATTAAAAAAAA
Source organism: Hylobates moloch (assembly GCF_009828535.3). NCBI lineage: Eukaryota > Metazoa > Chordata > Mammalia > Primates > Hylobatidae > Hylobates > Hylobates moloch. Next base: position 42,262,278 of record NW_026652293.1, read on the forward strand.
GTTTGAAAAAAAGTCCATTTTTGTCCTAATGATCTGAGTTATTACTTTTACTATATTCTTGAACTTCATATATGGTTAGGTTTATTTCTGGACTTAATCTAGTCTATTGGTATGCCTATTCACATAGTAGTGTTACACTATTTTAACCTATAGATGTTTTAATATTTGGTAGGGCTAGTGCCCTCTTCTAGCAATTTCCTTCAGTGTTTTCCTAGCCATTTTTTGCATTCTTATTTTATATAATTTTTTTTTTTCTTGAGACGGAGTCTTGCTCTGTCACCCAGGCTGGAATGCAGTGGCACGATCTGAGCTCACTGCAAGCTCCGCCTCCTGAGTAGCTGGGACTACAGGTGCCCGCCACCACGCCCGGCTAATTTTTTTGTATTTTTAGTAGAGACGGGGTTTCACCGTGTTAGCCAGGATGGTCTCAATCTCCTGACCTCATGATCCACCAGCCTTGGCCTCCCAAAGTGCTAGGATTACAGGCGTGAGCCACTGCGCCCGGCCTTTTATACAAATTTTAATATTAGCTTGTTTAGCTTGTTTAGCTTCAGGAAAAAAGTTTTTTTGTATTTTTATTAGAATTACAATAAATTAATAAATTAACAGGGTAGACTGGCTGACTGATGATGTTGAGATGTCTGAACCAAGAACAGAGATATTTTTCTATTTGTTCAAGTCTACTTTTAGGTGTGTTTTAGGTTTCTTCATATAATTTCTGAACATTTCTGATTTAAAGTTATGTAATCTTAAACAAGTTACTTCATCCTTCTGAATCTCAGATTTCTCATCAATCAAAAAGGGGATTGTAATATCTTTCTTGAAGACTTGTTATGAAAGGTAAATGAGGTAAATTGCAAAATAAGCTCTGTGTTAATCCTGGTTTCCTTACTCCTTCCCTTGAAGCTCATGCTTGCTCTTGGGCAGGGAGAGAAAGAGAATAATTTGCCACATATATCTAGCAATAACATTGTCTATGTCAGTTAATAAGTAAATCGATATTCTGGAGTTCATCGTGTACCAGGGGCCGCGCCAGTTGTTGGGGATATAATGATGAGAAAATCAAACATGATTCCTGCTCTTATAAAGCTTCTGGTTAATGAACCTTTCCTATTTATCATATGGGGTTTTATAAAAGCAAAATGTAAACCCAATTAGCAAGCCAGGCCCTGGAATTTCAACAGATTCTATAATTACATAGCATAGAAAAGTGAAGCCTTTAAATACTTTTATGATCCAGATCCCAGTTTGACTCATCGTGCAAGCAGATATTACCTAAAATGAGACAGAATCAGAACTGGAGGGAATACATGAAGGAGGGAACTGGGGAACAGTGGGTCATGATCTGACCAGGATCATATAATTAGTGAGTAACTGAACTGGGATGGGAACCTTGGTATACAGCCTCCCAGGCTGGGGTGCTTTCCAGCACACACCCACTGTCATTCTACTTTCCATCTGCATCTTTTGTCACTGCCATGGATGTATCAGGGTTTCAGTATCTATGCTGATTGTCTAGGGAACATTAGCCAGAAATGAACAGCACATTTCTAAGAAGGACCTGATATCACCAGTCATTATGTCATGAGGCTGCAACTCAATCCCCAAAGAGGGTAATTTAACAAAACTACACTGATATGTAGATTCACGATGTGGACTGAATGAGAAAAAAATTGGAGTTACTCTAGCACAGAGTTTTTTTGGAATCAGACGCAATAATTTACTCTCTGTGTGACTTTTTTCAGGTTGTTTAATTTCACTAAGCTTTATTTTTTCTTTTTCACCTTTAAAATGAGCTTCCTAGCATGTTTCTTGTGGGATCCAGGGAAGAGACGGCTAATTGTTCCCAGTTTGGTTTTCTCCTGCCTCTGTAATAATAGAACTCAAAAAAAAAAAAAAAATAGAACTCTTAGTTCTTAGCTGAGCAAACAACTGTCTGGAATGAAGACAACATTTCTTCAGTTTTTGTTGTAGTTAGGGATAGCCACATGAATCTGGTCTGCACAGCGGGAGGTCAGCAGAAATGGCATGTCCAACTTCTAGGAAATATCCTTAAAGTACCAAGGCATGGCCTTCTTTTTCTCTCGTTTTTCTGCTGCCTCCCTTTGGTTGGAATACGGGGGTGAAAACTTCAGCTAGAGGAGCTATCGGGGACCATGAAGTAACTTTGGGAATGAAGGCCACATGCAAGGAAGCATAAGATAACAGTCTGGGATGCTGTGAGCACTAAACCCCTATCCTTTTTAAACTATGGCTATTTGAGAACTAAGATGTCTCACACAGTGATGGGAAGAAGTCCCGCTAATATTAACTCCTTGCTCTAAGGACAGCTGTTGCTTTTGTCTGCTTGGCTTCCCTTTCTCCTGATTTTAATAACTGCACCTCACGTTTTCTTTGAGGAATGACCTCTTCCTCCAGACTTAGTAGAACTGTCAATTTAAGTTGTATCACCCTTTCCTAAACTGGACCAACTGGACTTTGATTTTGGATGGAACTTGAATCTTGAACAGTGTAACCCAAGCACCAAGAGTGTAAGAATGGCTATGTTCTGGAGGTGGGTGACAAGGAAAGCTCTTTCTTACTAAAGAATATCAATATGGGAGTGTAGCAGGAACTCTAAAAATAGAAAATCAGCATGGCTATCAGACTGGATTCGAACAAAAATCATCAATGGAGCTAAAACCATTGCATGAAAAGATGCTGGGAAACAGGATATGCATACAGTCTTCAAGTATAGTACTCTACAGATTACTTATCAACTACAAAGGCATAAAGCTACATCCCCAGTGGAGTAATCTGGTGAGCATCACTTAGCCAGGTGATCAAAATTTATATCACCAATGATAGAGCATACTGTGGGGCCCTGAGAAGGAACATCACCTATCTAGTGTTCATGCCCAAATGGGTTAACCCGAATCGAATCAAGAAGAAATAAGCAGATGAATCCAAACTGAGGGAGATATTTTATGTCAGTTGGCCTAGACTCTTCAAACATTTTACTGTTATGAAAGGCAAAAGGCAAACAAACACTACAACCTGGGAATTCTAGTTGAGGAGACTAAAAATAATGATAGTTAAAATACATGATGCTTGATTGAATCCTGGATGAACAAAACAACTTTAAAGGACAGTTTGAAGACAATTGGGGAAATTTGCATCTGGACTGTGTATTAGATTATAGTATTGTACTAAGTTTCCTGAGTGTGAAAACTGTGGTTATGTGGGAGAATATTCTTGTTTCCTTGTTCTTGGAAGCTCCATGCTGAAGTATTTGGATCAAAGTATCATGATGACTGCAACTAGCATTAAAATGGTTCAGCAAAAAAATTGAAAATAAATACACACACATACACACAGGAGAGAGAGAGCACGCAAATGTTGCCAAGTGTGAACCCTTGGTGAGCTGCTTCGTGGCTTGACGAACTTGTGCTCATTGTACTATCCATGCAATTTTTCTGTAGCTTTGACATTTTTACAAAGAAAAAGTTGGGGGAAAGTCTCTCTTCCTCTTTCCATTTATAGAGTGAAACACAAAGAACTTCAGTGCAATGCTTATCTCTTGTCACATGCCTTGGGTCCTTAAAACCAAAAAACCGGTGGATGGCCAGGGGTGTGAGTCTGCAGCTATCAGCACGGAGCCGAGGAGACTGTCCGCTGCTAGGGGTGACACTTGATGTGACGTCCGTGAAGTCCGTTCAGTCTGTGTATCAGTGGCCTTTGGGACATTCCCAGTGCAAGGAAATTGAGAGCCCATGACAGAAGTAATGAGGCCTGGCCCCTCTCCTTCAGGCTTGTCTCCTACCTCTCTCCTGGCCTTCTACTCTCTGGTTCCTTCTTCTCCATAAATAGGTCCTGTTGGTCTCCACCTCTGGACATTTGAGCCTATTGGTCTCAGAGTCTGTAATGTTTTCCCTCAGGAGCCTTGCATGGCTGCCTCTCTCAGCTAAAAGCCACCTCCTCACCAAGGCCTTTCTTGCCCGCAACAGCTAATGCTTTCCTCCACCCCCAGACCCCTGTCTACCCCATTTCACCCTTAGGTTTCTTTCACAACCTTCATCACTAGCTGAAATTCTAGCTGGAATTCTCTTACTCATTGTCTTCTGCACCCAGATGTTATATTATTCAGGATTCTGCAGAGAAACAGAACCAATATGAAAGGAGATTTATTATGAGGAATTGGCTCAAGTGCTTATAGAGATGGAGAAGTCCCATAATCTGCTGTCTGCAAAGTGGAGACCCAGGACAGCTGGGAGTGTAATTCAGTCTAAAAGTCTGGGGGCCAGAGAACCAGGAGAGCCAATGGTGTCATTCCCAGTCTGAGGGCAGGAGAAGATGAGATCAGATGTTCCAGCTCAAGCAGTGAGGGAGGAAAAAAAAAGGGGTGAATTCTTCCTTCCTCTGCCTTGTGTTCTATTCAGGCCCACAGTGGATTAGATGATGCCCATCCAGGCTGGGGAGGGCTGTTTGCTTTACTAAGTCCACTGATTCAAATCCTAGTCTCATTGGAAGTACTCTTGCAGATATATCCAGAAATAATGTGTAGTCTGGGCACCCCATGGCCCTATCAAGTTGATCCATAAAATTAACCATCACAGATGGGACAAGGCCTGCACAGCTGCTGCTCTTGTGGTGCTTACATTCTAGCAGGGAGGGTGGCATTGGACAAGCAGCCAGGAACATGATGGGGTTAGGACATGGGGAGGAGCTATGGGAGGGGAGGGCAGGCACTTGGGCTGGACGTCGATGGGATTATTTGCAATCATCCAGGGATGGAGTGATTCCCATCAGGGTAGGACATATACTCTACCTGTTTCTAATAATAAAGCTACAATGAGGAACTAGGTCTCACTGAAGCTCCTTTCCCTAATCCTAGAACCCACTGTATCAGGCTTCTATGGGTGCAGTGCCACTGAAGTTGTCCTCTCTAAAATCACTAACTGGCCTTCCAGCTGCCCAATCCACTGGTCACTTTTTTTAAACTTTACATTTTATTTATTTAATGTTTTATTTGATAAGAATATTTACTCCTGCAAGAAAAAGCTCATAAAATTAGATTAAGTGAAAAAGGTAGTATACAAAACCAAATAAAGTATGCTCTCACTTTCGTTATATATAAATCTATGCTTTTGTTTATTTAAGCATGTAAACCGATGTGCACATTGCAAGGATATGCAGCAAAATCCTAACAGGGATCATGTGAGGAGATGGAATTATGGTGATTTTCATTTTCCCCTTCATACTTTTCCATGATAAGCATGTATTACTTTTAGAGTCAGGGGAGGAATATTGTTATTTTTAAAGTGTACTGAGTGTGTTCCTCTATTTTGCACTATGAACTGACTGTAGCAGCCATTTGTGGATGTGAGATGGCAGCTTAAAGAAGTGGCGCCAGTTCTTCACCTTTCTCTGGACCATGTGACTGCAGCTCCTCCCACAGTGGCAGAGTGAACCTCATGGCCTCTGTTTTGTTCTGTTTTCTTTTCTTTTTTTTCTATTTTTTTTTTTTTAGATGGAGTCTTGCTATGTCGCCCAGGCTGGAGCGCAGTGGCATGATCTCAGCTCACTGCAAGCTCTGCCTCCCGGGTTCACGCCATTCTCCTGCCTCAGCCTCCTGAGTAGCTGGGACTACAGGTGCCCGCCACTATGCTCAGCTAATTTTTTGTATTTTTACAAATAACACGGGGTTTCACCGTGTTAGCCAGGATGGTCTCGATCTCCTGACCTCATGGATCTGCCTGCCTCGGCCCCCCAAAGTGCTGGGATTACAGGTGTGAGCCACCACGCCCAGACTGTTTTTTTTCTTTTTCAACTGTTACTTTAGAAATGGGGGTATATGTGCAGATTTGTTACAAAGATATATTCCCTGATGCTGAGGTGTAGGGTATAGCAGAACCTGTCACCACTGGTTACTTTTAAGGCCTCTTCTCACTTGATTTTTCTCTGTGACATCTCTAGTATTGATGGTCACTTTTTCAAAACTCTTTCCCTTCTGTGTTTCTGTGACACATTCTCCTGATTCATTAACATTTACCACACTCTTAGTAAGTGCAGGACACTTTTTTTTTTAATCTTACTTGCAACATCTCACTTGATCCTCACAACAATCTTATAAGCTAGATGCCGTTGCTGTTTCCTTTTACCAAAGAGGAGACAGAGGCTCAAATGTGAACTAAGTTGCACAAGCTCACAGAGTTCATAGTGGCAGAGCCTAGACTCAAGTTTACTCTTATCTGATGCCCAAGACCATGGCCTTAGTTGGGCTCCATGCCATCATGCCATCTCTTCTCTCCAACCCCTCTCAATCCTTCTTCATCAGTCTCCTTTGTGGGCATTGCTTTCCAGCCAGCTTAGCAAATATCAGAGTTCACTAAGGTTTTATCTTCATGTCTCTCCTTCATAAACTCAGTAGTCTCTTCTTAAATAACCTCAGCTACCTTCAGCTTCGAACTACCTACATGCTGATGATAAACAAATCTTTGTCTGTGACTTGGATGCTCCCAGGATGCTACTGGACATCACTGCCTGGTGGTTGTCTCCTGGGCATTACTATCCTAATATTTTCCAACTTGAACTCATCACTGTTAGATGAGACCTGCTTTTTTGCCTTCCTGTGTTCCCTGTAGATGGTGTGAATATCCATTTAGTTGCCTGAGCCTCATATCCTGCATTCCATCAGTTAGCAAAGCCTGGGAAGTCTATTCTCTCCTCTTTCTCCTTGCTCTATTTGCCCTAGCACTGGTCCTCATCATCTCTCAGGATTGTTCTCCTCATCTGGACCCCTCCAACCCATCCTCCACCCATTCTCTAGAATGTGGAGACCATCATGTAGACCATCACTTCATGTCCCAGCTTAAATTTAGGCAATGTATCTCCACTTGGGATGGAACCCCAGTCCTTGTTGTGCACAGAGGGCCTTCCACCCTTGGATCTTTTATGCTTCATCCAGATATATTCTCATTTGAGTCTTTTACTATGTTTTTGTACCTAGGTACAAGTCAGTCTGGACCTTCTGTTGTTTGCCAACTTCAACACATGCTGCTTTACATTTCAAGGCTGCCCACCAGAAGTGGCCCTCCCTCTTACCCTCTCTCCAATGACCATCCACACTTTCTTCAACCTTAGCTCAGTGCCTTCTTTAGTGGAGTCTCTCTTCCTGATACAGAAATTACTATGTCTACCAGTCTCCCTCCCTGACTGACCCTAGTATACCCTTTCATTCTAACTGAGGCATCTAAGATCTTACTCTCTTCATTGATCTTTCTCCTTCATGATTTTGTGAACTTCTTGATACCAGGAATGATGACTGACCCATTCCAATGTCAAGAAAAATGTCTAACACAGAGAAGGCACTTCAGGTTTAGGAATGAATGAATCAATCAATCAATTAAAGGTAAAAGACTTGAGGTTTAATGATAAGATCAACCATAACAACAACACTGTTGATAACAAACATTTATTGAGTAGTTATTCTGTGCCAAACATTGTGCTAGTTGTTTTTATCCAAATTACTAAGTTCCCAGAGGAATCATGGGTTATTGGCTCCTAATAACAGACAATCAGTATCAACCTATTATCATGTGTCTAAGCATTTACATGCACTTGCTCATTAAGCCTCGCAATAGCCTTAAGAAGACTATTACTACTATTATTATTTTCTCTTGAAAATGAAGATACAGAGGCCTCAAGAGATAAGGTTATTTGTCTCAGGTGACACATCTAGTAAGTGAAGGAAGTGGGATTCATCTCCCTAAAGTCAATGACTAGACTCCAGAATCCATTATCACATACCTCTAATTGTCCTTTTCAAAGTTTAGAATAACTGTAAGTATATAGTTTTGAATATTCAATGTGGTCATTGCAAACAGTTCTGAACTTCAAAACAAATTTTTGGGAGGTAAGAATGTGATTCACATGCCTATGCACAACACACCTCTGAGTTGCCTGTTACTTAAACTCAGATGTCATGATAACAGACATTTTTACTTGCATCAGGTGAGATAAGTAACATGATAAAATATCTTAGCATGAATAAGTGCAGAAGATGTGACCAGGAGTGCTTTGGAAAAGCCATTCGTTCTGGATTCCTAAGTTGTAATCCTCCAGCAAAAGGACTTGAAATTCAGACTTGCTGGAAACCAACAATAGACTAAACATTGCATGCGCACATTCATGCCAGGAGGCAGGATGTTAGAGGAGCCTGACTTGCTGGCTTCAGCCTCTGGCTCCTTGGAATATGGAGTGAAGCAGGATCTAGAAGTTCACAATTTGTACATTCATTTGGCATGAGTGCTTGAATCATAAGTGGACTTCAGAATTAGGGCCAGCCTGGGGCTTGTGCTATCCCAATCCCGGAAACGTTGGAAGCTAGAGTCAGAGAGAAGGAGCTGAGAACAGTGGATATAGTGACAAGTCTGGAATCCTTCAATCTGGGACTAAATTCATGCTCTATAGCCTACTTTCTGTGTGAACCTAGGCAAATTACTTAGCCTCTCAATTTTATTTTCTGTAAGATGGCGATAATAGTTTCTACCTCATACATTTGTGAGAATTAAATGAGAATATGTCTGTGAAATTCTTCGTAATAATGAACAACATTTATTGGGAATGTCCAATGCCAGGCATTGTTTCAAGCATATTTTACATGCATTAACTTATTTAATCTTCCCAATAACCTGTAAGGAAGGTACCTGGAAATCAATAGGCTCTCCTGGGACACCAGAGACCAGGGATCCAGGAATGGAAGTAGTCAAACATTCTGACTGTCCCACATAGCAGGTACATCTTGGAAAAACTACTGCTTAATCTATATGCCTGCCCCTCATCTCCACCTTTAACGAGGAAGCACAGCAGTGAATAGGAGCAGATAACTTTAAAGTCAGACAGACTCTGTCCTCATTCTAGCTTTCCCACATACCACTGAATGTCCTTAAGCAAGTTGCCTAAACATATAAACTCATTTATATTATGAGGGATAATCCACTGAACTAAGAGGTGGCAATGATGATTAACTGTGATAAGATCTACAATGATCCTAACTTTAATGAGTGCTCAGCAATGAAGCTGCTACTGTTATCATTTTAATTATTATTTCCCAAATGTAGGCAGTGCACACCTGCAGCCCCACCCTTGCCTCAACTTTATGCAGGTCTCAACATTAATTTCCACTCTCCAGAAGAAATTCGTTTCTACCAAAGATGGATTTTGCTGGAGATCTTATCAGGGAGACAGAGGAGGTAATTTACATCCCACATTCCAGATCAAGAGCTTGGAATCCTCTGTTATCTTTCTTCATATACTTAGTAAATCTAATTTCTGTGCTGCCCCTAAACTAGCTCATCTGTCTACCATGCAAAGCTCCATTCTCCAACTTTCAAATTCTTCCAGGATCCTTTCAGTCTCTCACCGCTTCTTAATCTTGACTGAATTTTACATCTAAACTCACACATCCTACTCAACAAACACAAAGTGCTTCCATGAATCAGCAGATCCTCCTTAGAAGCTGCTTAACTCTTTAGGGATCTCAGCTCTGCCTCCACCCTAAGCCACCTATTAAAGTTCCTTCTAAACTCACAGAGCCCACCTGAAAGGTGTTCCATTAAGTAAATTTTCTCTATCTCATTCCATTACTACACTCTTCACTACTAATATTGGGTAATGAAATCACCTTTGCAAAATTATAAGTGAGAGAATTCTGACATAGCTGACTCAGTCTTGCTTCTAACCTCACAAGCTACCTTGTTTCTCATTCCTGCTTGCATGCCAAGCTAACCATGAGAAGAATTTAGTTTACGTTTTAATTTTAAACTAAGGATGATAATAGCCTCTTCCAAAAACTAACCCCTTTCTTGTTCAGTGACTGAAGATGTTTTTGTAAAACGAATGAAAGTCCACAAGGTAGAATTGTGGTGGGGGCCTCAATTATGCTAAGATGTAGGCATAAACTCTAATTGGTCATTGTTTCTTCTGCTAAATGTAAGTATTGTTAAACTGAAACCAGGCTATGTTTTATAATCTGCCTTTTGGAACTGCTTATTACTCAAGAGTCACATACCCAGTGGTCATAAGATTTATAACATCCACAACTGCCCCTTTAGATAATGTCACTATTGTAAAATCTGAGACTGGTGTTTGAGATATTTTTTAGACCTTCCTTTCTGATGGACCAACTAGCACCACCTGGACTGGTAACCCATACCAAGAAACTGACTCAACTGGTCCTGTAACTCCCATCTAAGAACTGACTCAGTGCAAGAAGACAGTTTTTTGGTGTTTTTGAGAAAGTCTCACTCTATCGCCCAGGGTGGAGTGCAGTGGCGTGATCTCGGCTCACTGCAACCTCTGCCTTCTGGGTTCAAGCGATTCTTGTGCCTCAGCCTCCCTAGTAGCTGGGATTACAGGTGTGTGCCACTAACACCCTGCTAATTTTTGTGTTTTTAGTAGAGACGGGGTTTCACTATGTTGGCCAGGCTGGTCTCGAACTCCTGACCTGACCTCAGGTGACCCACCCTCCTCAGCCTCTCAAAGTGCTGGGATTACAGGCATGAGCCACAGCACCCAGCCAACGAGACAGTTTTGACACCCTATGATTTTATCCCCGATCCAACCAATTACATTATCTATTCTCTAGCCCTGCTGCCCACCAAACCATCCTTGAAAAACCCTAACTTCTGATTTCTCAAGGAGGCAAATTTGAGAAATATCTTCTGTCCTCCTCATTCAGTTGCCCTGTGATTATTAAACTCTTTCTCTGCTGCAACATCTGCTGTTTTCAGTGTATTGTCTTTTTCTGGGAAGCAGACAAGAATAACTCAATTGCATAATAACAGTAGCTTGGCACATAATAAGTATTCAGTAAATGACAATGATCATATTATTATTTACAGATCACTCTTTCTGTTCTTAGTAAAGCAGGTTTCTTATTGACTTTTCTACAAAATACACTTAACTGATAGAGTAATTCTGCATACGTGGGTGTCACAAACATATAACTTTTTAAAAACATGATAGTAGAGTGGCTGATATGGTTTGGTTCTGTGTCTACAACCAAATCTCATCTTGAATTGTACTCCCATAATTCCAACATGTTGTTGGACCTGGTGGGAGACCATTTGAATCATGGGGGTGGTTTCCCCCACACTGTTCTCATGGTAGTGAATAAGTCTCATGAGATCTGATGGTTTTATCAGGGGTTTCTGCTTTTGCATTTCCTCATTTTCTCTTGCCACTGCCATGTAAAAAGTGCCATTCCCCTTCCGCCATGATTCTGAGGCCTCCCCAGCTATGTGGAACTATAAGTCCAATTAAACCTATTTTTCTTCCCAGTCTCAGGTATGTCTTTATCAGCAGCATGAAAATGGACTAATATAGTGGGCTTACTCAAGATTTATTCAAATGATGATGACTCTTTCCACAGTTTAACATGTAATGACATTTTTTAAAACTAGGATTTTCTTGAATGTTACTGACTGATAAGTAAATAAAGAAAGTTGAACTGGTACAGAAACACCCTTGCTTGATCCTTTAATAACAAGGAAGACAAAATTATATTAGCTCTTTATAAAGCAGCAAGTGACCATTAGTTTGTTGGATGTAAAACACTGATGACCTGCAAGTGATATTAGCAGTTAGACAAAATCATCAAAATTTCAAATATTATTCTGGTTTCAAAGGATTGGACTATCAAGTCTCATTGAATATTTTACTGACAAACAAACGTGTGTGTATGTGTATAGAACAGATGGAGTGAGTCTAAGCATTTTGTGACTATCCAGGCCACTTACTAGAGCAAGTTTTTAACTTTGCCCCCAAGGCTGATGAATCCTATTCTTCACTACTGGAGAAGAGGGAAGGTCTTCTATTCTTGGACAGAAAAGAACTCAACATAAGATCCAACTTTCTTTATTAGAACCACCTGCTCTGGGCAGAAATTTGCAGATCTTGGTAATATGCTACATTTCTAATAAGACTGTTCTTATTCTTTTTGACTTTGGGTGTTTCCAATTCAGGTGTATGAATCCAAGGGAATTGGAGTAGGGTATAGAAAGAAAATACAAGAGACAGAATGTGGGGGATAAAAGCATTTATTGAGCACTCGCTATATTCCAGGCATGCTGCCAATTGGTTTCACCTACATAAGGATGTTTAATTTTCATTACATTTCAGGTGATCTGTATTATTATTTCAATTAAATAAATGAGGAAACTGAAACTCACAGAGGGTAAGAGGCTTGCCCAAGTTCTCAGAGGTCTGGAGGGGCAGAGTTAAATTGTTTCTTGGTCTTCTGATTCCAAGGCTATGTTCTCTTGTATGTACTTGGTCTTCTGATTCCAAAGCTACGAATACTATAATGCCTATGAGAGAGAGAAGAGAGGAAACATGCTATGGTTTTCCCTAGTCAGACTCCTTGCATGCCTTTTGGGGAATGTGGGGTGGTGGTAAGAGCTCAGGCTTTGGAGAGAGTTTGCCATGTACCTGTAAGGCTGCACCAGTTGTTAAAATAGTAAAAATTGAAACATTTTTATACCAGTTGATAGATTTCTGTTGCCCTGAGTCCCTTGAATATTCTCTCTGTTACCTCAGCCATTCCAGACTCTACTCCAGGATTTTCCATACCTCCCTGTGAGTCAGCAGCCCAATGGTTAGGTCATTGGACATTAGAGGGCCTTGAGGACCCTAATCCAATTCCTTGGCTAATCTATTCTGATTCATAGGTATCTTTATGATGTGGTTTGGCTGTGTCCCCACTGAAATCTCAACTTGAATTGTATATCCCAGAATTCCTATGTGTTGTGGGAGGGATCCAGGTGGAGGTAATTGAACCATGGGGGGCTGATCTTTCTCATGCTCTTCTCGTGATAGTGAATAAGTCTCACGAGATATGATGGGGTTTCAGCTTTTGCTTCTTCCTCATTTTCTCTTGCTGCTACCATGTAAGAAGTGCCTTTTGCCTCTCACCATGATTCCGAGGCCTCCCCGGCCATGTGCAACTGTAAGTCCAATTAAACCTCTTTTTCTTCCTAGTCTCGGGTGTATCTTTATCAGCAGTGTGAAAATGGACTAATATACTTTACTATATCCATTGTTAATAATTTTGAGTACCATTTCTGCCCCATTCTCCTTCCTCCTCTCTCATGAACCCAGTCCATCTATGGAGATTTCTATCTTTGCTAATATGAGTCCTTGATTTTTGTGGTGCTTTATGTGAAATATGGGTAGAGAAAAGCAGGAGAGGTAGTCCATACAAGGCAGAAGACAGAAACTCAGTTCATCTACATTATAAAGAATTGAGAGGAGATATGGGAAAGAAAATAGCACCTTGAAGGCTGAAGTTTGAGAAAGAGTGCCAGTGTGTTTGCTGAGCATGTGGTCCTGCAACAACAGTCAAATTCAATAAATTAGTAAGAAAGGAAAGATTTCTTGAGACATGTTTTTTGGGAATTGATCTTTCTTAAAGTTTTCAAAGGACACAAGAGAAAATGAGAATTTGTTTCTAATTACTACTGGGTTATGCTTCTTTATATTCTAGTCAATGCAAAGACTGGGCCACATGAAGCTCCGGACTTCTGAAGGCGACAAGATGATCTCTAAGATTCCTTCCAATGTTCATCACAAACAAAACACCTGAATCAATCCCTCAGAGGTTCATCAACTTCTGTGGGTTCCATAGGTAAGATGACAAGCTATGAGGTCACATGAAACTGATCTCAGTATGGGAGTTACAGTCTTGGATGTACCTACATTTGACTGTGAGTTCTTAAGAAAGTATCTTACCCTTATTGGTCTCAGTATTTTCATTTGTAAAATAGTAGGTAACATTTATTGCTGTTGCTTAGTTTGAAATTGTTTTTGTTGTTACTATTTTTTGAGTTTGACTTGTGCCACTCTACTTTTTGTCTATCATTTAATTAAATCCGTACAGCAAATGTGTGAATTATGTATGATCATTTCCTTTTCACATAGTAGACCTAGAAAACATGAAAGGCATGCTAAAACTCCTTGCTAGACAGTGGCAGAGCTGCAATTCACAGTGTCCTCTCTGCTCCGAATCCAAAGCTTTCTCCTTTACAACATATGGCTTCCCAACCTACCTCAAGACCCTAGACTGGAAGTCATGAGTAAGCTTTTGTCTAAGAGAATGCTTTGAAAAATATAAAATGCCATAGAAATATCAGGGTTTTAAATATATATTATTAGCTACTCATCTTCTTCTCTGTACTTTTTGTCGTTTCATCAAAATTGACCTTATAGATTTGAGGTGGACACTGGGATGCATCTTCCATATCTCCTTCCTTCCTTCCTTCCTTCCTTCCTTCCTCTCTCTCTCTCTTTCTTTCTTTTTTTTTTTTTTTTTTTTGAGACAGGGTCTCACTCTGTCACCCAGGCTACAGTGTAGCTGTGCAATCTTGGTTCACTGCAACTTCTACCTCCCAGTTTCAAGTGATTCTCCTGCCTCAGCCTCCCGAGTAGCTGGAATTACAGGCGCGTGCCACCATACCCAGCTAATTTTTGTAATTTTTGATAGGACAGGGTTTCACTGTGTTGGCAAGGTAGGTCTCGAACTCCTGGGCTTAAGGAATCTGCTCACCTCAGCCTCCCAAAGTGCTGAGATTACAAATGTGAGCCACTGCACCTGGCTCCAGATCCCTTTTCAATCAAGAACTTGTTACTCTAGTTCCTGGAGTACTGTCAACCTTTAGGGAAGAGATGGTTGATCCCAAGTCACACTCCTTCCTGGAGCAACCTACATCCAGTGACTGATTGATACAGGAATATAAAGAGCTCTGGCTTTCTTGGCTTCACTTTTGACAACTGCGAAGGGTCATTTTAGTTCCAGAGCTGTTGGTGGGGTTGGCCAAGATAGTTTTGGAGCCTGCATCATGCTTTGCCTTCTTACTCTGCCAGTCCTGCTTGTGGCCTTTCCCTCTTCCACAAGTGTTGATCTCAAGGCATTCCCTGAGAACATCCTGAGTGCTAAACACCTTCTGAGCCTGCTTCCTAGGGGGATCCATCCTGTAACAATATTTTGTTATGGTTGGTTCTTCATAAGTCTGGCTTCCCTACTGACCTGAAAACTTCCTGAGGGCAGGAAATGTGTCATATTCATTCCTAAGTCACCAGTGCTTGGCTTGATATTAGGTCCAGAAAAAAAAAAAAGTTCATTATATGTTCAATGAACCTCTAGGATAATAATAATAATAGTTAACCCTTATATAGTATCCTCGATTAGCTAAATTCTATATTAAAAGCTTTGAACATATTAACTCAACCCTACAACAATCCTAGAAGGTAATATTATTATTATTACCATTTTACAGATAAATAAAGGCAAGCACCTAATGGTTCGAAGTTCTACCCAAGCTTACATATCTAGCGGTGGATCTGGGCTTTGATTGCAGGAAGCCTGTCTCTGAAATTCACTCTTCTAGCCACTACTCCTTACTGCTTCTTGTATCTGTGTACCTATCAATCCACCGCTTTATTGAAGGGGGATAAGAAAGAGCTAGGTAGGAGGACAGGGAAGGATAGGTTTTTTGTTTGTTTGTTTTTTGTTTTTAATTTCAGGGGGACTGGAATTATCACAGAACATTTCTGGGGATGGAGTGTCTGCTTTTTTTTGCCTGGAGTCCAGGCGTGGCATATGAAGAGTGTAGGGCAACAGAGCTCCCCAGGTGACTCAGATGCACAGGCAGGTGTGGGAATCCCTGATGCAGGGGGCAGTTTCAAGTGTGCAGAAGGCACTTACACAATTGCCATAACAGAGGCCCTAAGATGTGAAATGATCTGGCAGTAGCTACCCTGGTAGAGAGAGAGGAGCCAAGACTCTCCCTTGTTTCAGGGTCCTGGTCCAGGGCTCTTTGAGCTGCACTTCCTGAAGTTGGGCCAGGAATCTGCCTTGGGTATAGGGGAACCACATACCTCACACGTGCATCTAGTGATTACTCAGGAAGTGGAGGCTTTGGGGCTGACAAACGCTACACCGGAAAGGAGAGGGGAGAGCCCGCCAGGAGGGGGTCGGCAAAGCCAGTTCCCTCAAAGCATTGTCCTTTCCTTCCTCCAACAGGATGCCAGGAGCCCCACAGAAAAGGGACTCATTTGTCTTCCTTCCCAGCACAATAACTTGTTGCTGGCCTTTCTCTTGAGCCTTGCTCAGAGCAACAGGATACAGTCTTTGCCAGGGGAGAAGGAAGGAAGGAAGGAGGGGAGGGAAATGACAGGAGCTCAGGATCTGCAGTCCCCAGCCTGGGCCCCAGAGAGACCCAGCACTGCGAGGCCAGGACCCAGCCTAGGGCTGTCCAGGTCCAGTGGGCCTGGTATGAGGAACAATTTCGTTTTACAGAAAACCTTAATCAGATGTAAGCTGAGTAACCGTTAGAAACTGAGCTATCATTTCTGAGCATATCTGAGTGGCCTCTCTCCAACTTTTATCTTAATCTCATTTAGAAAAGAAAAATAAATTGGGTCAATTTAGAACTGTACCTTCTTTCCTTTTTTTATTCATTGTTAAAAAGAAGAAAAGAAGGTATGCATTGGAGTCTGTTTGTTTGCCATGGAAAAACCCTCTTATTTGCTTGATTAAACAAAAATAACATAAGCTACATAGGAAAAATTTTAGCTACATAGACACCACCTTTGTTTTAAGGCTGTAGTAGTTGACATAGCATCTTCTTGCTACTTTCTCCCGCCTTCTCTGTGGACCACAGTGATATATTCAGAAGCCTGGTGGTTAACACAGGAGTTTTCGAACACTTTTCTATTGGTTTTTCACCTGCTCATTGTCTGTCATGCCTGAGGCCTGCAATGGTAACCTTTAAAATTTAAAGGTGAAAGCTGCTGGGCACTGTGGCTCACACCTGTAATCCTAGTGCCTTGGGAGCCCAAGGCAGGAGGATAGCTCGAGTTCAGGAGTTTAAGACCAGCCTGGGTAATGTAGTGAGACTCCATCTCTACAAAAAAAAAAATACAAAAATTAGCCGGGTGCCGCGGTGTGCACCTGAAGCCCCAGCTACTTGGGAGGCTGAGGTGGGAGGATTGCTTGACTCAGGATCATGTGAGCCTGGGAGGTGGAGGTTACAGTGATCTGAAATTGTGCCGCTGCACTCCAGCCTGGGCAACAGAGCAAGACCTTGTCTCAAATTTAGAAAAAAAAAAAAAAAGGAGGGTGGGGTATGTGGGGGGAAGCTAAAAGAGAAAAAAAAGTGGAGCATTTTTAAAGCTTTTTTTTTTACAATTGAGGTTGTTCTGGTCTCACCCAAAACCTACAGCATCAGAAAGTGCATGTGTGTGGATGGTAGAGGCATGGAGGGGACTTAGCTGTGGAAAAGATGGCAGTGGGGTGGGTTGTAGAATTGGAATCAATATTGCAATCCACCACAGAGGTATAAACAAAACTGAACAAATCAATGCATATTAATAAATGTTTATTTGTTGCATTTATGAACACGTATATATGCCAGACCCTATGCTGGGTGTGGGTTGTACAAAGCTAATCCTGAAGCTTATAGTTCAATAGGTGGCTCAGATGAATGATGAATAACTGAGAGCGTTAGAATTATTTACACAGGGAGAGTCAGCTGTCTGGGAGACTGAGGGGCCCTCCTGAGGAGACTCCCTTACCCTGGCCAAGCACATGGGGGAGAGGGACAGATGAAAGTGAGTCTGAGCTCACCTTCCTCTGTGGGAATGGTTGTTGAAGAAATTTGCACTCCTTTTAGATTAACATTCTAGTCTTGCCTCTAAGACTCTTCCAAGGTGAAAAAAAAAATCGTTATATTCAGTTAAAACATGGGCCCTTGATATGAACTCTGCTGCCTGTCAAAGAGATCACATAATTAATTTTTAAAATTAAAGTTATTCGGATTTCAGCACCGACAATTTAGTGATGAGACTAGTGCTCTCGCATACACACACACACACACACTCTCTCTGTCTTTTCTGTGTTTCCCACCTGGAGTTGAGATACAGATGTGAGGTGGTGAAGAGGGCCTGAAGACATTTCTGTGATGGGCCCTGAGGGAAGAAGGGGAAGAAAACAAAGTCCCTGGCCTGTGTAGCTCCCAGCCCTGCTGGAGGTCATAGTAGAAAGTAGTAGACTGGGACAAAGTCTAGAGTCAACTGACTCCATCCTCTCTTCACCACTCAGAGTTGCCCTTGGAGAAGATTTCCTAAAAGAGCTGAGAAAAACAGGAAGGGTGGGAAGGAGCCAGAGGGCCAGGGAGAAAGAGGGGCAGAGGAGACACTCATTTATTAAGGGTGCTCTCTGTCAAGCACTTTACACATAGGATTTCTCTTGGTCTTTACTATTAATACATCTCCATGAATTACAAATGCTCATCCTCATTTTCCCTGGGGTGAAAATGAAGGCTCAGAGGGATGGATGATTCATACACAGTCATATCATTGGAGAGGGGAAGAACTGGGATTCTTCCCCAAACCAGCCTCATTCCAAAGCACATGTTCTTTAGATTACCCCACACTTTGGATTAAAAACCCTTTCCTGGCTGATTTTGCATCACCTGATGAAACTGAGATGTGACTGGACAGCAGGTGAACCTCGCCTGGTGAAGAGCCACTCCACTGCCCAGTGGGGAAGGTGCCCTCTTTCAAGTCAACAAGGGCACACTTTCTTTCTCAGAACTTTAATGATTATTTTACAGCTTGTAATTTATCCTCCTTTCTGTAGGTATCTAGTGTTTCTTGATTGTTAAGGAAGGGAGGAAGTTTTGGTTTTTTAAGAGAGAGAATTTTTCTGGCTAATGTGTGGCCCATGAGCCACAGCCTTGGCATCACCTGGGAGCTTGTTATAAAGGAAGAATCACCAGTCACAGTCCTCCAGAATCAGAACTTCAACAAGATCTGCAGATGTTTCATATGTACATTCAAGTTGGTAATGCACGGGATAGAGGACATGATTTAGATTCAGACCCGGGTTCAAATTCCCATTCTACGAATAAGACCTTGGGCAGTTTACTGAATTTCTGTGGGTTTCACTTTCCTCACTCATAAACTAGGAAAGTTGATGCCCATTGCACAAGCTTGTTGGAAGAGTAAGGCAACAATGTTAACTTCAGTGCTGCTACTCAGTATGCCAGTATGCCATCCATGAATGGTGCTTCTTTTCTGCCCCATCTTCCCTTCCAAAGAAAAAGCATTTCCTCTTCAAGAATGTGCACACTACAGAATCTGTTCTCTGAAATAAAATGCTTCTGAAATACTAATCATATCCATTTGACCAGTGCTTTGCAATGTGGTAGCCACTTGTCATGCATGACTATTTAAATTAAAATTAATTAAAATTAAATAAAACTAACACTTCAGTTTATCTGTTACTCTAGCCACATTTCAGTACTCAGAAGGTGCATATGGCTAGTGACTAGTGTGTTGGACAGCATTGATATTGGACATTTTCATCATCATGGAAAGTTCTACTTGACAGCATTACCTGGACACCTCCTATTTCTCCTGGGCATTTGCTAACCCACAGCTTAACTGCTCATGCAGTAGGAGCTCAATAGGTGCACCTTGGCTTGAACTCTGCAGCCTCCCTTATTGGAAAAGAGATATGATTTGAGAATCCCAAGATCTGTTTTCCAATTACTGCTCCATCTACTCACGAGATACGTGACCTTGGGTAAGTCACTTTTCCTCTCTGAGCCTCAGTTTTCTCATCTGCAAATTTAGAGGGGAAAAGGTAATAAGAATACCTCATATTAGTCTAGAAGCTTTTTCACTTTTTATCTCTTTTGGTAGTTTCAGCAGCCTTTCATCCCATAGGGTGACCAACTCATCCTAGTTTGACTGGTCCTGAAAACTGAAAGTCTCACGTCACAGGAACCCCGTCATTCCTAGGCAAACCAGGACGGTTGGTTGCCCTACCTACAGGTCCCCTCCAGTTATAAAATCCATGGTCCTGGGCAAGCCTGCGAATGGTGTGCAAGAAGCCCCGAAACTGCTGCAAATACCAGAGGAGTATGAGCTCAGGCCCTGAAATCAGACAAAGCTGGGTAAGATGCTGATGCTCCCAATTTATTTCGATGCGAACTTAGGCAAATTCCTTAATTTCTCTGAGACTTAGTTTCCCCCCTGCAAAATGAGAGTGCTAATGGTACTTCTTCCTCCTGGGTGTTGTTGTGAAGATTAATTTAACAAAGCTTTGCAGAATGCTGAGCGCTCTGAACAATGTGAGTAATTCAGCAGACTCTGGAAAGGGGACCGATCTACCTTTAGGGAGACTGATTAGGACGTTCATGTGTAGTCCAAAGTATCTGCTAAAAGAGAGAAGACTTGCTTATGAGCCATTAAGTTCCTCTTATCAAAAACTCCCACAACCTCTGCCCCAGACTCAATTTGAATAAATAACCGTTCAAACTGCTTAAATAGAGCACATTTCAACTCCCTCTGCCCCTGCTGGGATAGTGACTCTGATGCAGCAAGTTTACTGAAACACAAACTAATCATTCCTGTTGCCAAAGTAGGCTTTTGGCAGAGGTCTGTTAAGAAAGAGAGAAAGAGAGAGTGAGAAAAATGTCCTGGATTGCTGAGGCAGCACTGTATTTAGACAATTAAATTTGGAAAAGCAAGACAGTTCCTGTAACTACCTCCCACATCCCCTACTCCAAGAACAAAAGGTTTTGTTGAAAGTATTCATATGGATATTAATACTGAAACTTTAATGAGCCCCTCAGTAAACTCATCAGCTAAGTAATTACACCCAGCTACGGTGCTACCAGTGGGAAGAGTACAAAATCTTGCCTCCAAAAATTAGTCACTTGTAAGTTAACCCCACAGTCACGTCAAGCAACCCACACTTGATGGCTGATTCACAAAGATTCCTTGACATCTCTGTAGTTAAAGGGGCCAGATCACCATGGGAAGTCTGCAGAAAGGGAAAAGTTCACATTTACAAAAGACCTTTATGTTGGAGAAGAGTTTTGAGGAAAGCAGGGTTATAAGTCAGTCACTGGGTTAATGAGGGCAGAAAGACTAGTACTGCCAAGCACTTTTTGGGTGCCAAGCAGGCGCTGAGCATTGCACCTGCCTGATCTAGTTTAATACTCACCTAAATCCTGGGGGCAGGGATGTTTCTACGAGGCCCAGGGGAGGAAACTGAGACTCAGGGGATGTGGAGGGCTTTGTCCAAAGTCTCATTGCTAAAGTGGCAGAGCCAGAGTTTTGAACTCAGGCTCTAGGTGAGATTTGAGCCTCACCTATGAAATTGAGATAGAAGAAAAAGATGGGAGTTTTCTTTTTTACTTACAGGAGTTGTTTCAGGGGTTAAATATTCACCTTGGGTTTGGCCTCGAACCTCGGAATGTAAATTCATACAGGAAAGACTCTTTGCTTTCCTAACCCACCCAATCCCTAATTGTCTCTCTCTCAGGCTCACAGTCTACACAAAAGACCAGGGCTCAGACCTCTCATCTACTATCCGGACTGCTATATCTTTGTCCAATCTTTTATCTTTCCTTTTTTCTAGCTGGTTATCTAGAGAAATAGGAGCGACTAAGAATGAAAGAAAGGGAGCAAATAAGAGTGAATGAGAAAGAATGAAAGAGAATAAAGAACAAAAAAATTGAATAAGAACATTGAAGAAGAGCAAATGAGAGTGATAGTTTAGGCTTTTTTGTCACCCAAACCGCGTTTGAATCATTGCCCTTACATACACTTGCTAGCTGTAAAATTTTGAGTAAATCGCTCTATCACTCAGTTTCTTTTTCTTAATTTCATAGGATCGTTGTGATGATCAAATAATATTGTCCATGCATTTTCTGTTCCCCGTTAGGCACTCCATAAACCAACCAACCTCCCTCCCTCTTGCTAACTTCCTTCTGGTTTAGTCCTTGAAACAACTCATAAAGCAAGTGGTATTTATATTATCATTTTACAAATGAGGAATGGGGAGCCTAGGGAGAGGAAATAATAAGGATCACCCAGCATGTGAATGTCCCAGCCAGAATTCAAATGCAGATCTCTTTCTCCACTACTTAGGAAAGAAAGAGCAAGGTTGGGGGTGGGGGGCCATCTGAATGGCACAGGCTTTTACAGTTTCTCCTTTAGCTGCTCCACTGGAGGGCTGTTGAGAAAATTATCCAAATCATGTTAATGAGCAATTGAGTGCCGAGTTTCTCTGAGGGAAGATAACGAACAAAAGCTCTGGTTAGGGCTGGCAGCCAGGAGCTGCGATAGTTATCTCAGCTGATACCACCAAGGGGCTCTCAGTTCAAATAATTAACTCAATTGCCTCCCCTCAGGGGTGAAGTGGGGCTAATAAAACGTAACCACCTAGCCTGTGGGAAAATGACTGTGTGCCCGTAGATGAAGTGCTTTCAAGACCATCTGGCACCTAATGTATCATCGCAGAAGCCTTGGTGAGTACTGGCTGGGCCCAGGGAGAGCTTTGACTCCTTGGAAGGAGCCCACCAGTCTTGATGTTGGCTGAACAGAAGTGGATCTGAATCCAGGATGTATTACTCCAGAGCTTAGGATGTTGGATGTAGCTCTCAACCTCTCTTGAGACTTGGTTCCTCCTCTATAAAATGGAGTTAGTAGAATTTACATCCTGGAAAAGGTGTTAGATGGGTATAAAAGAAAGATCTCGATACGGGACCTGACACAAAGCAGTTACTCAGCATACTTGAGATTTCTTCTCCTACAACAGATGTCTTTGGGGAAGGAGAAGAAGAAAGAAATGCAGTCCCCACAGGCAAATAAACTGATTTGCATCTTCTTGTTAGGGAAATGGCAGTTACCCAACTCTAAGATTTGAGTAGGCAAATCACTTTTACTGATGGTGAGTTTTAATGGCTTTAGCCAGTTGGTCTTTTCCTCCCACTGCTCCATTACTACAGAAATGTATTTCCTTTATTCCTTCTGACCCACAGTCCTTGTTGATCGAGAGCTTACTTGAGGCACCATGGTAAATGCTTTCCTGAGATCTCTCATTTCACAGTAATAATAAATGAGTGATTGCATGTATCCTCCAACAACTCTGGAATAGGTGCAATTGTTATCCCTATTTTACAGATGAGGATACCAAGGCACAGAGAGGTCAAGTCACAGGCCCAGGGTCATTAAGTAATAAGAGGGAGAGTTAAGACTCAAACACAAGTCTGTCTGAGTCCACTGCTCTTAGCATGGCTGGAGTCAGGAACTCTTTCCTGGATCACCCTGCAAACACCAGCTGACCAGGCTGGGCAGCTCATCTGTTCAGTTGAGTCACTCCTTCCTAGAGTCTGATGTCCTGCCACCCTCACCTCCTGAAAGCAGGTTCAGAGCTTCATCGTCATTCGGAAGTCACTGATTACCTTTCCCAAAGCATCAGTAGGGTTGCCTGACAAAGAAGATTATACTAAAGTTGCCAAACTGAGTCGTGGCCTCTCTCCCCTTGCCCAGCCCGTCTCTGCTCCCTCATTCTGAAGACCCAGGCTTCCTCTTCCCCTCAGTGCTGCATGGCACTCAGTAGGTACCTCCCCCTCAGTGCTGCATGGCACTCAGTAGGTACTTGTCTGTGGCCTGAGCTCTCATTACATTTACAGTCTTGCTATATGACTGACCACTGGAAAAATCATATTCTCTGAACCTCATTTTCCTTATCTATAAAACCAGCAGGGGGAGAGATGGGGATAATTCCCAGAGAGAAGTAATATAGCTAGAGATTAAGAGCATAGGCTTTATTTTTTTATTTTTATTTTTTATTTTTGAGACGGAGTCTTGCTCTGTCGCCCAGTCTGGAGTGCAGTGGCGCTGTCTCGGCTCACTGCAAGCTCCGCCTCCCGGGTTCACGCCATTCTCCTGCCTCAGCCTCTCCGAGTAGCTGGGACTACAGGTGCCCGCCACCACGCCCGGCTAATTTTTTTGTATTTTTAGTAGAGATGGGGTTTCACCGTGGCCTCGATCTCCTGATCTCGTGATCCACCCACGTCGGCCTCCCAAAGTGCTGGGATTACAAGCGTGAGCCACCGCGCCCAGGCCTCAGACTCCAAATCTTGCTCCTACTAGCTCTGTAACCTTGGCCAGTTCAAGTAACCTCTATATGACTCAGTTTACTGTAAAAGGCGGATGCTAGCAATAGTACCTAGTTTGCAGGGGTGCTGTGAGGAGTAGTGAATACATGTAAACTACTTAGAACAACCTTCTAAAGGGCTATATTCAGGATTTAATAATAATAATAAAACAACGATTACTACTTGTATCCTGTTACAGAATATAAACGTTTCACAGATCTCATTAGCCTCTCATGGAAGCCTTTGAGAGGTTTACCCTACCTCTTTACTTTTGAGATAACAGAGATTCAGAGAGGCCAAATAATTATTCCAACATCACGCAGCCTGCGAAGGACTAAAAAGGGATGCAGACCCAGGATTTCTCTCCTCTGCAGAGGCAGATGTATGGTAGAGAGCCTGACATACATCTTAGTGAGTTTCGCTTTTGCTCCACGCCCCTTCCTCCTCCATCTCTGCGTATACCTGAGAATGTCTATGTAATCTAAGCCTTAGCTTCTTTAACTATAAAATGGGTGTTGATATAGCCTATCTATCATCTGGGAATATCTAAACCTTTGCTGTTCAAAATATGAGCCACAGAACAGCAATATCAGACCCCCTGGAGCTTGTTAGAGATGTGAACCCTCAGAACTGCTGAGCCCAAATCTGCATTTTTAACATGATCCCCCAGGTGATCTGCATACATGTCAGAGTTTGATAAACACTAGACTAAAAGATGTAAAAGTGTTTTGTAAACGATGAAGTCAGGTACACCACGTTAACAGTAATTTGATAGAAATGAATAGCAGCATTTCCTATACATGCTCAGTATTTCCATTCACATGGTCATTACTGGCCACTTGCTCCTAAGGAAGGGAAGGACAAGAAAGTGACCAAAGAGAGGCATTCCCTTGGTTAAGTGAATTGGTTCCTGGGGGAACAAGTTTATGTGGGACATATACTAAAAAATTATTGTTGCTTATCTGAAATTCAAATTTAACTGGGTGACCTGTATCTTGTGCTTTTGTTTTGTTTTGTTTTGTTTTTTGAGACGGAGTCTTGCTGTGTCGCCCAGGCTGGAGTGCTGTGGCAGGATCTCAGCTCTCTGCAGCCTCTGCCTCCCGAGCTCAAGCGATTCTCCTGCCTCAGCCTTCAGAGTAGCTGGATTTACAGGTGAGCACCACCATGCCTGGCTAATTTTTGTATTTTTAATAGAGACAGGGGTTTCCCCATGTTGGTCAGGCTGGTCTCGAACTCCTGATCTTATGATCCACCCGCCTCGGCCTCCCAAAGTGCTGAGATTACAAGCATGAGCCATCACACCTGTCTGTGACCTGAATCTTATCTGGGAATTATTCCTAAATGGATCCAGTTGTCTTTTAAGTGCAAAGTCCCTGAAGTTTGGAGTATCCATTTAGCTAATCACAGAGCCCAGCGTTAGGGTCTCTTTTGATCCTAAGGTTACTGAACAATGGTAGGGAAGGGAATCCTATTAGCAAGTGTCTCACTTTGTGGAGTACCCATCATTTCCAGTCGCTTTACTTAGACAATTACTGCTTCAATCTTGAGCCTTGCTACTCCAAGTGTTGTTATGGATCAGTAGCGTTCCTTGTTAGAAAGGCAGAAAGAATCTCAGGCACCACTCTAGACCTACAAAGTCACCTGCAGTACAGGTGACTCACATGTACGTTAAAGTTTGAAAGGCATTGGGCTAGGCAATTTGGGGTAAGGAATAGTCAAGTATTCCTTGAAAAAAAGAATCACTAGTAGACTTGATTTTTTTCTAGGCTGGTTTAGGTGTACAGCAAAATTGAACAGAAAGTACAAAGTTCCTATATACTCTTCTCTACCTTCACCTAGTTTTCCCTATTATAAACATCTTGCATTAGTGTACTATATTTGTTACAATGGATGAACCAATATTACGTTATTACTAACTCAAGTCCATAGTTTACACTGAGGCTCACTCTTTGTGATGTACATCCTATGGCTTTTTGTGGGTTTTCTTGCAGTGTAAATTTTACAATTTATTAAAATTTAAGGTACATGATAAAACGTAACCCTTGTAATAACCCTGTGAAAGTAGATAATTGAGGTTATTTCTAATTAAATTTTACAAATGAGAAAACTGAGGCTCGGGGGGTTATTTAACTTGTCCAAAGTCACAAGGCTACCAACTGGCAAAGGCAAAATTTAAGGCTAGGTCTCTTAATTGAAATGAATATATTTTCTTCTTCAACCACAATGACTTGGAGAATCTGTTGTCTGTTTTAAAAAAATTATTTCAACTTTTATTTTAGATGCAGGGAGTACTTGAGCAGGTATAGTTAATGAGTATACTGCATAATGCTGAGGTTTGGGATACATATGATCCCGTCACCCAGGTGTGAGCATAGGATTCAATAGACATTCCATCCTTGCCCGGCTCCATGCCTACCCTCTTTAGTAGTCCTCAGTGTCGCCTTTTTTTATTTTATTTTATTTTTTTTGACAGACTCTCGCTCTGTCGCCCAAGTTCGAGTGCAGTGGCACCATCTCAGCTCATTGCAAGCTCCGCCTCCCAGGTTCACGCCATTCTGCCGTCTCAGCCTCCCAGCTGGGACTACAGGCGGCCGCCACCACGCCCGGCTAATTTTTTGTATTTTTAGTAGAGACAGGGTTTCACCATGTTAGCCAGGATGGTCTCGATCTCCTGACCTCGTGATCCGCCCGCCTTGGCCTCCCAAAGTGCTGGGATTACAGGCGTGAGCCACCGCGCCCAGCCTCATTGTTGCCTTCTTTATGAGGACCCAATATTTAGCTCTCACTTATAAGTGACAACATGCGATATTTGGTTTTCTGTTCCAGTGTTAATTCACTTAGGATAATGGCCTCCAGCTGCATCCATATTGCTGCAAAGGACATTATTTCATTCTTTTTTTTGGTGACTGTGTAGTATTCCATGGTATACACGTACCATATTTTCTTTATCCAATTCACCATTGGTAGGTACCTAGGTTGATTCTATATCTTTGCTATTGTGAATAGTGCTGTGATAAACACACATGTGTCTTTTTGGTAAAATGATTTACTCTCTTTTGGATATATTCTATGGGTTTTGACAAATGCATGACGCTGTGTATTGGCCATTACAG
Organism: Hylobates moloch; assembly: GCF_009828535.3. NCBI lineage: Eukaryota > Metazoa > Chordata > Mammalia > Primates > Hylobatidae > Hylobates > Hylobates moloch. Next base: position 42,289,390 of record NW_026652293.1, read on the forward strand.
TATCATATAGATTAGTGTGTTACTGCCCTAAAGATTCCATGGGCTCCACCTGCTCATTTCTCCTTTCTTTTCCTTGAACAAACTACTAATCTTTTTACTGTTGAATACCGTCTTGATTTGTTTACAAAAAAGAAAGAAAGACTCCATCCATGAGGACAAAGAGTATGTTTCTGATAAAGAAACCGATACTTGCCCAAGGTCACCAAACTAGTAAGTGTAAAAGCTGAGTTTTCAAGTCATGTCTGCCTAACTCCAAAATCTGGGTTTTTTCTTTCTTTTCTTTTTTTTTTTTTTTTTCCTCTCTAATATGACCATGCCCTCTCTTACTAGGAGAGGAGACATTTGTACTTTCGTGCTATAGGGAGGGTGCAGAGGTCTCCGCAATTGTTCTCTCTAAGGATAGTTTTGGGGCAGGGAGAGGGGATCTGTCTGGTGTTTGGACTACTGAGGCTCCCAAGGGTTCCCAGTGGGCACTTCGGCTGGACCTGTAGGTAAATTTCTAAAATCTCCCACCAGCTGTTCTTTTTTTTTTTTAATCACCTCACTCAAACCAGTTATTATTTACAAATGGGAACATAGAAATGCTAATGATCCTGACTGGGCTTGCTAATTACTCCTTAATCAACTGCGAATGGGCCTTCGCTGCCAGCCCTGGGCGGCTGAGAAGAGGGCTCCAGCTGGACAGAGTTAAAGCGAAGCAGGTTGCTGAAGTGCCACTGGCCTTGAGAATAGGAAGCCGTGGAGTGTGGTGGGAAGTGTCTTCTTTGCATGTTTTCTGCTCTGCTCTTTTGTTGTGCTGATGCTTTGGCCCTATCATGAGGTATCCTAAGGGAAGCCAAGGTATTCAGAGGATGTAAGAAGCCAGACAAAGCCATAGTGAACAGTTAGCAAGCAGAGGTTAGTCAACAAATGATGATTGGATCTACACAAAATGTTGGATATTGTGTTGAGTGCTTTCTTCCTGACTCTGTGAAGATTCTGGTTTTGGAGAGAGGACATGGAGGCAAGTAAACCTGTAAGGGAGGAAACTTCGAGGAACATTTATGAGAGAGGAAGTCATGAGTCAGAGGCACCTGCAGGGGGGGCAGGAGAGAACAAGAAGAAAACACAGGGCATGTTCTAAAATATTTGTTGAATAAATTATCTAAAATCAAACACTTTCTATGAGAGATACTTTAATAATAATAGCTGCCACAAATTGTGTACCTAATATGTGCCTGGCCTGTGCCAGTCCATCACAATGACCATTTGAAGTAGAGGTTTACTGCACCTACTCTGTAGATGCAGAAACTGAGACTTACAAAGGTTAAGGGTCAGACCCACGGTCATACTTCTAGTAAGTAGCTCTGCTGTTTTTCTGATTACAAAGCTTATATTTATTCCACGGCTAGGTCTGCTCTTTTATTTGGTTAGATGTTTAGATGACACAAGAAAAATAGATATTTCAAAACTCAAAAGTTAGAGAAGGGAAAATCCTACATTGCATCAGTAAAGGTCCAGCTGAGAGAGAAACCATACCAGTTATTTTAATATGGAGAATTTAATATAGAGAATTGCTGCCTGGGAACTCAACAACCAACATGGCAAAAAGAGAATGCTAAGGTATCATGGAGCCAACAACTACAGGAAGCAGCTGCCTCTGGGACTGGGACAACAAAAGAAACAGGCTGGCATTATTAAAACTTAGAAATATGGGAGAGAAGGCCCTGCAGAGAGGAAACTCAGACTCTGAGAAGGGACACTGCCCGGCTGATGATAGTGTTTCTGAGTTTAGAGGACAAGTCTCATTGGTCTGGGACCCAGATCTCTGAGGAGGGGGCTCAGATTGGTTAGTGTCACTGAGGGGGCACAAGGAGGCTGTTTCTCTGAGTGTTAGAAAAACTGCAAATTGGGATTTAACCATTGCTTCTGAAACAACTACTGCTGCCAGGGTGAAGAGACGTTGCTCATGAACATAGGAACGGGAAGTAAACAGAAAGCAGGAAGCAAACAGAAAGGAACAATCGCTTCTTTCTCTCCTCCGGGTGTGCAGCCTCCTGCTGTGGCCCCCATGGGCTGAGCTCAGCAGGTAACTAGCTAGTCAAGCTGAAATGTGGTTTGCAGAGTTCTAGCTGCAGCATCTCGAAGTACATGTTGTGGTTTGTGAAAAGTATCTGAAATTTAGCATCCAAAGACCTGGAGTACTGCAAAAGCTTTTAATTGGTTTTCCTTATTTCAGTCTTAAATCTATAAACCATGCCTATTGCAACGAGAGTGATTGTCTTAATCGTAAATCATTTCTCTTTGTAAACCTACAATGGATTCCTACTGCACTTACAACTACTTAAACTCCTTGATCGGTTTGCAAGAACTTGCTTGGTTTCCAGTGTCTCCAGCCTTGCCTAAACCACTCTTTCCCTCAATTGCTATATCCTGGCTACAGCAGCCCTCATGGGGTTCTTTGAATTCACAGAGCTCTGTGCCACCTGAGGGACTCTAGACTTGCTGCTCCCTTGGTACAAAATCTTCTTCCCCAATTCTCAGTTTAATTCCTCTTCATTTTTCAAAGCTGAGACTAAACGTACCTTTTCCATTCTCTGATATTTCTCTCTCTTGGCTGGACCTTTATTGATGCAATGTAGGATTTTCCCTTCTCTAACTTTTGAGCTTTGAAATATCTATTTTTATCTATTTTATTGCATCATCTAAAAGTCTAAGCAAACACCCACCTGCTATTTTTCTTACTGCACACTGTGTATATTTACGTACAATTTAATGCACTTGTGTGTTTTATTTGTAACTACTAAATATCTATCTCAGCCATTGCATTTAGAGCCTTAGGAAGGCAGAAATCTTGTCAGTTTTTTTGTCTCATAAAACCATGGGTCTGGCATAGAGTCATTACTCCTTAATTATTTGTTAAGGAATTTGTAAGTTTTTATCTAGCCCCCAGATCAATGGTTGTGTACCTCATATTTCTTTTAGGGAATCTTTAAGTTCTTCAGGGGCAGGGACCACATCTTATAGGCCTTGTATAATAATGGGCAAAGAATAAGCATTGAAGGGCTGGGCCTGTAATCCCAGCATTTTGGGAGGCTGAGGCGGGTGGATCACCTGAGATCAGGAGTTCAAGACCAGCCTGGCCAACATAGTGAAACCGTGTCTCAACTAAAAATACAAAAAATCAGCTGGGCGTGGTGGCGGGCACCTGTAATCCCAGCTACTTCGGGAAGCTGAGGCAGGGGAATTGCTTGAACCCGGGAGGTGGAGGTTGCAGTGAGCTGTAATTGCGCCATTGTACTCCAGCTGGGGCGACAAGAGCGAAACTCAGTCTCAAAAAAAAAAAAAAAAAAAAAGAAAAAAAGAAAAGAAAAGAAAAGAATAAGCACTGATGAAGTCTTGTTGCTTTTTTATTCATAGTAACTAGTCATATACAAGGTCACCTACAGACTGTCCAGGTCTTTGGTGCATTTTCAAGTCTTCTACCTGGAGCTGGTAGTGGTCGCCTTAGGGGACAAAACAGGGAAACTGTAATCACAGGTAAGCATGGAAAACATATATAGAAGTGCTGAAGAGCATAGGCTACAGATTGCCTGGGTGTGAAACCCAGCCCTACCACTTACATGACCCAGATAACCCTGGGAAAGTTGCTTATTCTCATTGTTTCAGCTTCCTCAACTATAGTGGTAATAATAATGCCTTCTTTATTGGGTGCTGGAGGGTGTATTGAGGTATTCATATTCAGATGCTAATGGAAAAATACAAACTAAAGTGAATATGTAGGACAGTAGTCCCCCCTTATCCTTGGGAAATACGTTCTAAGATCCTCAGTGGCTGCCTGAAACCATAGAAATTACTGATCTTTCTATATATTAGAGTTTTTCCTATACACGTATATCAATGATAAAGTTTAATTTATAAATTAGGTACAGTAAGAAATTAACAGTAATAGCTAGTAATAAAATAAATTATAACAATATTCCAGGATCACTACTCTTGCACTTTGATGCCATTATTAAGAAAAATAAGGGTTACTTGAACACAAGCACTGTGATACAATGCAGCAGTTGATCTGATAACTGAGATGGCTACTAAGTCACTAACAGGCAGGAAGTATATACAATGTGGATACATTGGACAAAGGGATGATTCTCACATGATGAAATGTGAGATTTCATCATGCTACACAGAATGGCACACAATTTAAAACTTAAGAATTGTCTATTTATATAATTTTCCATGTAATATTTTGGACCACAACTGAAACTGCCAAAAGCAAAATTGCAAATAAGGGGGGACTACTGAACTGTGTTTGGAAATATAAGCGCCTGACAAATATTAGCACCTGCCTCTCAGCTAAATTTTACTTGTAACAAGGAGCTGCCTATATCTTCTGTCACCCTCTTCCAAAATAGAATTGGTTATGCAGTATCCCATGACCTGAAATCTTTATTTTCTGTCAACACTGCTTACATGTCAGGCTAAGACTTCTTTGTTCACCTCACCTTCAGGTGTAACACTCAGTTTTTTTATTTGTTTTTTTTGCTAAGGCCATTCTTGTGTGTTAACTTAGATTTTTCAACTGCAGTATATGTTTCTCAAAAGCCACATTTGAATTCTATGTTACCTTTCATTTTGCTAATGAGACTTTTAGGATACAAAGTGAGCTCCACATCTACTGCTTAATTCTATCCCAACACAAGGGGAAAGCCCCTCTTGATATCAGTTTAAGTAACTATGACACTTTTCAGTTGCAGAGAGTATATTTAATTCTTCTAGCTAGTTTAAGCGGGACATAATTTTTTTTTTTTTTTTTTGGTCAACTATGCAGGAGACTATTATTCACAAATATCCATTTCCTTCCTTTCAAGACTAGGACTTTATCCCCTTCCAAGTTTTAGCTGGGCGTTTACATGGCTGCCTACATTGCAATTTCATTTGCCAACCCCCTGGCTGATAGATACAGTCCTGTGGATAAATTATGACAAATGGGATGTGTGTAAAAGTAACGCATGAAGTGTTAAGTCATTTCCTTAAAAGGAGGCTGCTTGCCTTCCATTTCTACTCCCCTACTTCCCACATACTGGATGATGGGACCTGGTGGTGGGAAAAAGCTTCAGGTGGGAAACATTCTAGAGGTTAATAGGACACCAAGAAAGAAGAAAACTAAGTTATTGAATATCTTCGGTAGATAGAGCTACTATATTCCCCTGGACTGCCTACCAGCTTATAATTTTACATGAGAGAGAAAAAAAAACTTTTACTTTGTTTAAGTGTCCATTATTTATCTTGGTAAGTCAGCCAACATATGTCCAATAATGTCCTAATTAAAATATATTAGTATTAAAATAGCTTGTAGAATTGAGCTTTTATAAATCATTCCAAAGCCCTGGGCAATACAGGGATCTTCTATTTTTTTCCTTGGACCTTCTATGAAATGGAAGCTTTGGTTCCAAAACTACCTCAGCACTGCTCTAACCTGGAAGAGCCATGTTATGTATGATACAGTCTGTACCAACAGAATGGATGTTCAGTGCCTTGCCTCCTGGTCCCCACAAAGCAAGTGACCCAGCACTGGGCCCTCCACTGATGGGGCTGCAGAAAAACCAATCACCCTCACACTATGTTGGCCACAGATGCAGTAGAGGCAGCAGAAGTGTGTCCCCTCACTCCTCCATTCCAGAATTTGTGCTCCTGCATCTGACTGGCCAAGCCTAGTACTCACCCATTGCTTAGCTGTGACAGAGTCTAGGAGATATCTTATTTCTCTCTAGATTTCACACTGGGGATACATACTAGAAAGAAGATGAGATGTATTTTGACTGCCAATCCACCAGATCTGGCATAGTAAACTTTTCAAATCCTGAAGGTATATAGCTAATCAATAGATATTTTTGAGCATTTATTATGTGTCAGCCGCAACATTAAATGCTGTGGTTACAGCTCAGTTGACACAGTTGACCCTCAAGGGATCATCTATGCAATTTACAATCCAGTGTGCTAAGTTCTGTGAGGTGATGGGATTCAGGACACGCTACCCCCAAAATATGACACCTGGGCATACTGAAGAAAACAGCAAAGGCAGGAAGGGGACTCTGACTTTCCTGTGCTCTTCTCCCCTCAAGTGGGTCTTAAAACCTAGGAAATAATTTTTGGCCTTCCCTTAAGCAAATCATGAGACTTCCCTGTGAGAGGTGCCTTTCTTATACCTGGAAGAAGGGAACATTTTGATTTCTGAAGACACAGCGATGCAGGGAAGAATCTGAACAACCAGCCTTGATAAGTTTCCTCAATTTATTCCCATTAGATCATACCCTTTTTTGCCTTATCATATTTCTCTATGGCTGTCTATACTTCATCAAACCTGGCATAAAAATATTCAGATTTAACTGTTTCTTTGGGTCCTCATTTCCTTGTGGAGGCTGCCATGTCACATAAAATGTTAAATGTATTGATAAATATATATAAATTACATTAAATAAATGTGTATGTTTTTCTCTCGTAATCTGTCTTTTGTTAGAGGAGCTTCAACCCTGAACCCAGGATGGTGAGGAAAAGGTATTTTTCCTCCCTTACAGAGGGAAGCCCGCAGCCCTGGGGAAGGCAGAGCAGGGCTGCTCACAGGGGCCATACGTGCACGTGGGGAAGAGGGTGCGCTGCTCAGGGAAGGATGCACTGCTCAGGGAAGGCCTGGGCAGGTGATGCCTAAACTTAGTCCTGATGATGATGCACACCACAGCTTTGTGCTTGAATTTGGACTCTGATGTGAGACTGTGTGGAATCCCACTCTATCACTTATTAACTAAAACCTTGTCTGTATGCCTGAATAAAAGGCAACATTTGTTTTTGTTTTTTCCCTCTTAAAAAAAAAAACAAAACTATGCTTCAGAAAAGAGGGAGAGACTTTACATTCAACTTTTTACAAGAGTCAGTGTTTCATTAAACAAAAAGATATGACATTACCTTGAAATAATTGTCCATTAATTGGATGTGTGATGCCTTTGAAAGAAGTCACTCACCCAAGGTCACACAGCCAGAGGCTGGTGAAGCCAGAATTGCACTTTTCTCCATAGCCCACCTCTTAGCTATTAACCACATCATTCTTCTTGTCTACTGGCTGCTTCTCCCTGGTGCACATTCCCTGCCCTGTGAGCTAATTTTCAGGCAGAACTTCTGATGCTTAGTACTTTGCCTTTACTGTGTATTTTTCACTCAGCCTGCACCTTTGGCCTTGGTATCTCCCAAAGTCTCAGGCAAAGACTCAGCTCCAGCTCTGGGGCCCTGGAGAGCCCTCTTATGTTCTGGCCCCTTTGCTGATTGATGCTGAACTCAGCCCTTTCTTGAATCAGACATACCCCAATCTGAGCATGTTTTCAGATCAAGAGGAGGAGGCAACACTATAGACCCCAGACATGCCAACAAGCTGAGATGATTCCATCTGTGTGAGGGAGCGGAATTCAAACTCTGTAAGCAGCTGGACTGCTTAGCATTTGTAGGGGCACTCGTAACTCAGTTATAGGCGATTCCCTTCTCCATAACACATCAGCCACCATTTGACTCATCTGCCACCTGTATAAATGGGAAGCGATACGTAAGGGATTCCCAAACCTTTCCTCTGCCCCTCCCTGAATTTCCAGAGATGCCCTGACATCACTAGCTTTACCTGTTTATCCACCCTCACTTGTTCCTAAATCCACTTTGAGCTTTCTCTCAAACACTATGAGAATATGATTTGGGACCTAATCCAGGGTTGGTGAGCCCAGTTCCCAGCCTGCCAGTGCCTTAACTTACCTAGCAGTATTGAGCTGTATTAAAGGACTAAGGCTCACCTTCCATGTCACCCTGAGACTTAGAAGACATTTTCTTAGAAAGTACAGAAAAATAAGCCCGGCTTCTAGGAAGACCGCAAGCTGGAGAGGCAGCCTGAAGGCAGGATTATTGGGATTCTAAAGATGGGAACTGCAGTCCTACTTCTGGTGCCGATAGGCTGTGTGAACTTTTGGCAAGTGATTCCCTCTACCCCTCTTGTTTCCTTCACAGTAAAATCCAGAATTTGGCTAGATGACGTGAGGGCTTTTCAACTGCTAATATGTATACAAGTCACCTGAGCATCTGTTAAAATGCAGACTCTGATTCAGTAGGTCCAGGGTTGTCCTGAGATTCTGCATTTCTAACAGAATCCCAGGTGAAGCTAATGCTGCTACACTGTTGGAGTAGTAGGGCCTATATATGATTTCAAAAGCTCCCTCCCACTCCTGGTCTCCATGTATCACATATTCTCTTAGTAACAATAACAGCTCCAAAGGGTTTAAATATATGCTTATACACACATTTATTAAATCACACATAGCATAGGTCGTTAAACCATCAAACAATACAGAAATATAAAAACACAGAACGTGGAAGTGCCCTGGTAACTATACCCCGCAAAAGAACTATTGTTAATGGTGCAAAGTACTTAAGAATATGAGGACCCATACGAAAGGTTACGGCCTTCAGCTGTCCCTACCCAGTGTGCCTCCAGTATGTTTTCTGGGAGGAGTTAAAGTTTCTTCTCTAGCTCAAAGTCACTGCAACACCCCAGTGTGGTAGATGACAAGGTGGCAAGCTTGGGCATAATAAGTGGAGGACCAGAGCTCTTTGTGTTGTATTCTTCTATGGGGATTTAGAGGTTATGGTGACTTCGGAAAGGGATCTTCACAGAGCTAAGGAAGGGAGAATGAAAATACAGGCTCAGAAATCCAGTCACCTGGGGCTTTCCAAATAGGGGCTTTTTCCTCTTTAATCTTTCTGTGGGGCCATTGCCCACTTATTAGGGGGAAAGCTTGGTGCATGTTTTCCCTAGAAAATGTCCTGTGACATCAAAGAGTGACCTAATGGAAACAAGAACAATGAGAATTTCTTTAGCGATGGGGGCTCAGGATCAACTGGGTCCTGGCTATCCAGAGCAGAATCCTTAGCCCAAGGTACACAGGAGAGAGGGAGATTTTATCTTCTGCCACCTCAAGCATGCAGGTGAGAGGGCCAGATGCAGACTCTGCTCTCGCGTATACCCTATCCTATTTAAAATGGTTTCTCCTAGGAGTTTATAGCCTAGAATGTGCTCATTGAATACTTGTTGAATGAATGAGAATCCTAGAAATTTCAATCACTCAAGGAGAATTTAAATGATCATAAGTAAAGATGTTTGCATGAATTCACTTCTGGTTTATTGAGGATTTACTAATAAGGATAGGGCCCTTGATGAACACATTTTGAGGAGACAGTACGGTATAGTAAAAAAGACCCTGGGCTTGAAATCAGAGAGACTGAATCCCAAGTCTACCATTTGTATATTGTTCATCTTTCAGCAAGTGATTGACATTTTTGGGCACTGTTGTCTTCAATGGGGAAAGAATGATTTTTGTCATTCTCACAAGATTAAACAAGATAATGGCTTGAAAGAACTGTATTGAGATGTGCAGATGTCAACACATTATTATTATGGGGCATTAAAGGAAATTAAAGAATATTCCAAATTACTGTCACTTGAATTGGGGATGGCTTCATGTACAAGTGATGAGGATATTATCTCTCAGCTTCAGTTACAAATTCTTTCACCCCCATACTCTGTTTTGAGACACTAGGCTGGGACTCTACAAACCAAATTCCTTCTTTGTCAGCAGCTCCCTTTTAGGCCCTGCCAACAAAAGGATGCTCGAGAGAGACTGTATGACAGGAGGAGGAAGAAAAGACTGGCTGCTTCCTGTTTGTTTCCGTTTCTGTCACCTCAGCCTGGCTTCTTCACACTGGCAGCAGTACTTCCTTCCAGTTGAGTCCAGTTTGCAGTTTTTCCAATACATGGAGGAGCAGCCTTGTTGCATTCCCTCAGAGACACCAGCATAGCTGCTGGAGTTTCCTCCAAAGAGGTCTGGCTTCCAGCTCCACAGAACTCCTCTTCCTAGCCCAGAGACCTCAGCACCAGCTGAGCAATTTCTATGCATTTGTGACCTGTATTCGAGTGCTCTGGGGCTAATCCTTCAAGTTTCTGCCTTTTAATCGTTCTAACCTCTCCTTTTGTTTCCTCAGCAGTAGGGGTTGTAACTATTTCCTGTAATTGCTAACACTTGTTACCCTTTTTGTTATTATAGTTCTTTAGCACTTAGTTAACAATTCTTTATGTCAAATTCTCTCTTAAAAGTAAGCAAAGTGTTTTTTCTGTATCCTGAACCACTGCACAAATGGACATATTAGGCTAGGTTTGGAGAAGAAATAGGAGAACTTGTCTAGAAAAGAGCTCAGGAAACTCCAATAATCCTTTATAAAGGTTCTTTGAAAAATTCTAGAATGTTCCTAAGGTAAGTAGCTTCTGTGATGGCCCCCAATGATACTTACATGCTAGCATTCATGGCAGAATTGATTATGCCACTTCTAAGATTAGGTTATTTAAAAAAATCTGTAGCTTCCGTCTTAGGTACTCTCTCTTGTATTGCCAACTTTGGGGAAAACTAGCTGCCAAATTATTAGGTGGTCCTATAGAGAGACCCACATACTGTGGGGCCACAGCCTGCAAACACGTGAGTTAGCTCAGAAGCAGATCACCGTCCCTGCCCCTGATAGCCCTCAGATAAGACTGCAGCCTCAGCTGACTGCGTACAACCTTGTGTGACCTTAAGCCAGAGACACTCAGCCAAACCACACCCAGATTCCTGACTCACAGAATTGAGATTAAAAACATTTGTTATTTTAAACTAGAAAGTTTTGGGGTAAGTTGTTATGCAGCAATAGAAGACGAATGAAGTTTCTTTTATTGAGAAACTATGGAAGGACGAAAAGAAAATATTTTTCCAACTTGATTTTCCTAATCAGTGAATATAGAAAACTGATTTAAGAACCAGCAGTTGTATATAATTATATTCCATTGATATTCTTTCAGTTTCTAAGATTTTACTTTCTCCAAACCTTAGTTAGTTTCTCTTTCTGTCTTCCTTTTTAGTGAAATATATGCTGTTGGAGAGGAAACTGGCGCAGAGAGAAATAATACATATTTCTAAATAATCTTCTGGCTCTAATTTACCCACAGGCATACCTGAGCTAGGTATTAAATAAAGAAAAACTGTATATTTCAAACCCTGGCTCTCATTTCTAAGGCACTTACAAGTTAATTGAGATGACAGGACACGGACAAAATTAAGTAACCTAAGGAGACCAGGGCTAATCAGGATTCTTGTTTGCAAACAGTGTATTTGTCATGGTAGGTTAACATCTTTAACAGGCAAACACAAAGTATCAATGCTTGGACATTACGTACAACTTTATTTCTTGGCATGAAGGGACTGCCAGGCAGGAGGGGCTGTGTTCTATGTACTTATTTAAGAACCAGGAGCTCTGGGTCCTCCCATCTTGTGCCCCTGCCTTCCTCTAAGTGACATCAGTGAGCAGCTGGGGAAAGAGAGCAAATAGCTGATGATGTGGAAAGTTTTTGTGGGCTAGCTCTGGAAGTACATCACTTCTTTTCATATTCCATTGGCCACAATTCAGTTATACAGAGCCAAAGAACTGCAAGGCAGGCTGGGAAATGTAGTCAGCTGTGTGTCCAGGAGGAAAAGGAAGTGAGGTTTGGTGAACACATAAATGCAGCCACAAACAAACAAATTCTTGTTGAATTCAATAGAAAAAAATATATTGAAGGGGTATTTGCATAGCTAGTGCTACCAAGTAGAGTTGTGCAGGTTTTGTCCTGCAGAAAGTTTCCTGGATGAGGGTGAGTGAAAGCTGTGTTCAGCTTGAAGAAAGGTTTGCTTCTTTCTGATGATCTACTAAGAGGGACGTGCCTTTAAGAAACCCATACAAAGGCACTATGTGTGTTAAGACACCCTGTATCTAGCTTACAGAATCAATAAGAAGGCACAAGGGTGAGGCTTGGATATCAAGCAGAGCCCAATGCTGGTCAAGAACAATCTTTTACAATGTTGCTGGTGACCCTGCCACCACTGGGCATTCACTGCCATGTGGCAGGACCCTGGCACCCTGGAAGGTGTGTCTTTACATGGTAGAAATGGGTCTAGCTGGCTCTCTGGGGTTTCTTTTATAAGGGCACTTGTAAGGGTGGAACACACATGACCTAATCATCTTCCCACAGGCCCCACCTTCTAATATCATTGCCTTGATAATTAAGTTTTAACATATGAATTTTGGGGGACACAAATATTCAGACCATTGCATCATCTTATTGTTTTCTCAGATCACTCCAGGGACCACTCATCTGGGTTCTCTGAGAAACAGACAAACACTAGATAGGCTTCAATGTGTGAGAAATGTATCAGGGGAAGTGCCTATGAGAGACAAGGAAAAGGAAGTTGGGAGTGTGGGAGAGAATGCAAGTGATGCAAGTTTGACCCCAAGTACAGAAGAGAGGGGGGGATTAATGAAGGGAAATTGGGCATTAAGGGTCTAGATTGCAGTGCACCTCTAAGAGAAGTGTGGCAACGTTGTTGGGGAGGCCTGAGCTAATGTTGGCTCATCAGAGGAGCCCCCGATCTCCCCAGGACCTGACCTATTTTAGTACTCCCGGAGTGCTCAGTGATTGGCTGGGAGCGGCAGTGGGAGCATGGCCCAGATGCAGGTGCCAAGATGGATTCCAGTGCCCAGCAATGAGGGCACTTATGCTCCATGTAGTTGGAGATCTGAGGAGCCCATTGTCATGGCCACCATAGCAGCAATAGAATGCTCTAAATCAGTGGCTGGACTCAACTGTTTAAAGATTAAGCTTCAGTCATCATTCCAAAGAGTGAAGGGTAAAAAGCTCCCTGGAGGTGAAACCCTGTCTGTACTAAAAATACAAAAATTAAGTAGGGATGCTGGCACGCACCTGTAGTCCCAGCTACTGAGGAGGCTGAGGCAGAAGAATTGCTTCAACCCAGGAAGTGGAAGTTGCAGTGAGCTGAGATCATGCCACTGCACTCCAGCCTGGGTGACAGAGTGAGACTCCATCTCAAAACAAAACAAAACAAAACAACCTCCTAACCCACGTATCTTTAAAATCATTAATTTCATTAACAAAGCCCTATTTATAATTTCTATTATGATAACTAATAAAACTTCTAGTGTTGAACAGAGATGAAAGTAACTGAAATGGCTCTGGAGTGGCCTTTTGACTAAATGCTGGCTTAATACTCCAGCAGTGTGTTTTCCTGCTTACGGTCACTAGACATCCATGGTGTAGAATAAAATAAACTGATATGGTTTGGGTCTGTGTCCCTGCCCAAATCTCATGTTGAATTGTAATGCCCGGTTTTGGAGGAGGGGTTTGGGAGATGATTGGATCATGGGGTTGAATTTCTCCCTTGCTGTTCTTGCGATAGTGAGTAAGTCTAATGAGATCTGCTTGCTTAAAAGTGTATCACACCTCCCCCTTCACTCTCTTTTTTTTCTCTGGCCATGTAGGACGTGCCTGCTTCTCTTTTGCCTTCTGCCATGATTGTAAGTTTCCTGAGGCCTTCCCAGCCATGCTTCCTATACAGCATGCAGAACCATGAGCCAATTAAACCTCTTTTTAAAAAAATTAATTACCCAGTCTCAGGTGTGTCTTTATGGCAATGTAAGAATGGACTAATACACTGACACAGACTTGCAGAGCTCACTGAATCTACACTGAATGACGTTAAAGCACATTGGAGGCAATAGAACATGATGATACCCATATATGGCAAAAATAACAAAGGTGGAGCAAAAATGACTAATATCTTGGAATCATCGAGATAATCCAAATACAACACTTTATTATTATATCTTACAATATCACGATTTAGTAGAGTTTTGTAATATTGTGGAAAGAAGTCTTTGATGCTATGGGATGACCAGAATTTTCTCATTTCCCTTTGCCAGGATATGAACAGAAGCAAGCAGAGGATGAAGCTGATGGTGTGCATGGTAAGAAAGGAGGGCTAGCCCTGTATGTGCTTAACATATGCGGTATGTGTATAGATAGGTGGCTGGATCAGGTGTATGCTGGAAGGAAGGGCTGCACCCCTGACTCTGTGCACAGGTGTGTCACAGATGGGGAGCCAGGAAAACACCAATCCATTCAGGTGCAACTTTTGATTGATCAGAATCTGTGTCAATATCACAATGAATATTTATACACAGCTTTGCTATTTTCAAAGCCTTTTCCTATACTACATTGTCTCACTTAATCCTCATAATCCTGAAAAGCAAGTAGCATTTGTGTCCCCACTTTAAAAAGTTCCTAAGGCACACCTAGTCATTGTAAAGCCTGAATCGAAACTGAGTTCCCAGACTCATGGTCCATCTGTCAGCTGTCACCACTAGTTCATGCTGAGGTTACAAAGGCAACTGGGATGTATTCTGTGCTTGCAAAGAGCTCTTCTCTGCAAGAATTCCTTGAGAACATTTGACACTACCGAAAATTCTGAGAAGCTGGAGAAAAAGTACTTTTTCAATTCAGGTTCTGGGAGTGGAGGGGGAGTAGAGTCAATGAAAGGAAGGTATTTGTGTGTGTATATGTGAGTGTGTGTGTGTGTGTGCGCATGTGTGTGTATGTATGAGAGAGAGAGATTGAGAGAGAGACAGCGCTTGAGAGAGACAGACGGGGGGCAGACAGCAAGGCATCGCTAGCTACTGTCATAATGAGTTCTTTCCAGGCCAGTGCTTGCTTACCCCCCAGCTCTGATGGAGACACACACTCACTCCTTGGGAGAGGAGCTGAGGTGGGTTCCATGGCTCCAGCAAGTTAGTCTTGGGAGGCAGAAACCTGGAGACACTAGCTTGGTGGTTACCACATAGGTCCAGGCTTGGATCCCAGCTCCGCCTGTGACCTTGGGCAAGTTTATGGACTTCTACACTTTTAGTTTGCTAATAATCCTAGCCTCCTAACTCCTCCCTCTTGTCTCCTCTCTCATTCCCTTTCAAAATTACCATGTCGTACCCAGGAGTAATCTTTTAAAAATGTTAATCTACTGGGTGTGGTGCTGCATGCCTGTAGTCCCAGCTACTTTGGAGGCTGAAGCAGGAGAATTGCTTGAGCCCAGGAGTTCAAGTCTGCAGTGAACTATGATCAGACCGCTCCAGACTTGCAACAGAGACCCTGTCTCACATTTTTTTTTTAAATTTTAAAAAGTGAATCTGATCAACTCAGGACTCCTGAAGCTTCCTCAATATTGTCATCAGTAAATAAACCCCAAAGATTTCTCATTGTACTTAGAACAAAATCTCATATCCTTTTCTCATGGAAAGGATTATGTGATCTGGCCCCTTCCTCCCTTTATACTTCACCACCCCCTTCACTGACAGTTCTCCAGCCTTACTCTCTTTTTTGTAATTTACCCCAAGCAGCCACCTCTTCCCCACCTCAAGGCCTTTTTGCCTGCCTGCTTCTGGGGACTCCCTTTCCCTTCTTTTTACCTGGCTAATCCCTGCTCATTTTTTAAGTTTCAACTTACCTTCCTAAGAGATGCCTGCCCAGAATACTTTGTTTGAATCCAACTCCTCAACCTCTTTCTTTTCCTTTGAAGCATTTAGCATGATTTATAATCCTGCATTTGATTGTGCAATTCCTTATTAATCTCTGTCTCCTCCCATAGGTTGTAGATCCCTTGAGAGCAAAGAGTGTTTCTATTTTCTTCCTTTATGTCTACTTCTGGAGTCAGTCACAGTGCCTGGTACATAGAAGGTACTCAAGAAATACATGGTGTATGAAGGAATGAATGATGGAGAGTCACATGTAAAGCACCTTGTCAGGGAACTTTAGCAGATTTTTCTAGTCCTGTCCCCTCCTAGTGGATACAGCCAAGCACCATTCTCAGGATTCGGTACAGACAGCCCTCATCCCAATTATCCACTACTGGGCAGAAGGCCCTGACCATGACCCTGTGGGTTAGCCAGATGCAAAGCCCCTGAGACTATGGAACCAGGCTGGGCAGGTCCAGTGGCAGCCCTGCCACCCCAGAGCATAGGAGTGGCCTGGAGGGAGTGGGGACAGGTTGCTGGAGAGCAGGTCCCCTGGGTCCTCATCAGACTCAAACCCTCCCTGTCTCTTTTTCCCTACTGCAGAAAGCTATTCTGCCCTGTCCAATACCAATGGATTGGCTGCTTGTTTTGTTGTATGTGCTGCTAGGCAACTGACCTGTTTTTGCTTATTTACCTCCCCTGGGCCATTTCACAACACTTTGTAATAGGCTGTGCTCTCTCTGCTGCACATCTGGTTTGGATTGAGCCTGTCAGAGCTCCCTCTGCAAGGAGAGCTAGTACTTTCCCCAGCAGTCACCAAGACGGCCCCCGGGGGCTCTGGCTGCTCCTTGGTGCTGGACCCCTCTAGGCCTGCCCAGCCCCCATTCCCTCTTCACCCTGCACCTCCCAGTCTTTTTCAACAGTTCACACATTTCAAAGCCTGCAGAGGGGAAATTTTGAGATGGAAAAAACTGACAAGTGTTCAAGGAATATCAGAGGAGAAAGGAAACTTAACAAGAATAAAGTTTGAGTCCCAAACCCTCTCCTCCTCAAACAGAGAGGAGAACTGACTTAACCAACGGGACAGAGAGAGAAAGTGACAGACTCAAGACACTGCTTTCCTTGATATCACACTCCCCAAACTGCAGCTGTCTCATCAGCAAAACCACCCCGCAGATAGAGAGGGTTCATTTGGACATTACTGGGTTTGAAGGAAACAATAGGTTTGCCCTTCTCCCTATCCTACCTGAAAATTTCAAGTGGGATTTCTGTAAAGAACCAAAAGAGAATGAGAGGTTTGAGAGATGTCATCTTAGAGACACAGGGAGAGAAATGAAATTTCCAACTTTTTTACCTACCTGCATAGAACATGTTGGCCAAAGCAGGGCAGGGGCAGGTGCAGGTGAGTGAAGGAAGGCTGGGAACAAACACAGGGCACCTCTCTCTGCAACTCCCCCATTGTTCTGGCAAACACATTCCGTACACAGTAAAATCCAAAATTCTGACGATGACTTGCCTGGCCCTGTTACCTCTTTGACCTCATCCTCCCCTTCACCCACCCTGGTACATTCAGCTCCAGCAATTTGTGCCAAGAGAGCAGAAAAAAAGGTTTTCCTCGTGTGAAAGCAACCAGTGAACAGAGCAAGGACTGGATCACACACCCCTTTGTTCTGTTCATTGTTAGTTCTTGTACCTAGAACAGTTGTGCACAAAGATTGGACTCCACAAGGATTTACTGAATGAATGTATGAATGAATGAACAAATGAATGAGTCTGTTTTTCCTCCCAGCTTTTTCACATGATGATATTTCCCTATACTTCCCTCTCACTTACAACATAAAATGCTGATCTATCATCCTACAGTGTAAATCTCTCATGAGCATCCCTTTATCTCTCTGTTCTGGGTCATTGTGCTCCTGCCCATTTTTGAGCTTCTGGAATACAAGCTGTGCCTTTGCCTGGAATGTCCCTCCCAGTCTGACTAGGCATCTTCTGATGGGGTTTGACCTGGTCGCTTCTAACACTAGGATGGACCTCTTGGCAATTTCTGGATACCTTTCTGTGGTTTGTTATAATGGTAATTGTTACTTATCTGGCTGCTTCACATTGATTAATTAGTGACGGATAAGAAAACCAGATGGCTAGCTGTGTTGTAACGGCGAGCAGTCCATGATCTCTATCCTCTAAGGTTTTCTAGTGATTCTTTTTCAGGTTTATTTTGTTTGTTTTTGACCTTAAATATAGATCACAAGGGTGTAGAGTGATATGCAAAGCAGAATTCTTGATTTATATTTTCTCCTCAAACTTTCATCTTCCCCAATTACCCACAGTGCATGGTAATACCATCCATTTAATTTCTTAAGACAAAAAAGCCTGGGACTTAGCAATTGATCATGAGTCTGTCTTTCTCTAGACGCAAGCCATCAGCAAGTCCTATCCATTCTACCTGCATGATACCCCTCAAATTCATCTTCTTCTCTCTACCTCCATGGTCCAGGTTCCCGGCATTCTTGTCTGCACCGCTAACTCTTGATTTTTATTCTCTATTGTCCAGCAAGTGATTGGAATCATGTTTTAAAACAAATTTGATCATGTTGCTCCTTTGCTCAAAGATGCCCAAATGGCTTCCTGCTGCACGTGGGATAAAAAGTCAGGCCTTTACCTTGGCCCTGGAAGCAACACTCTGGCCCCTGCTAACTTCTCCAACTTCAGTTGGTACCATCCTGTTCTCCACTTCTCACTGTGCTTCAGCCACACCAGCGCTCTTTCTGTTCCTTGAACTGGGCAAACCATTCCATTGCCAGAGCTTCTTCATCACTTGTTTCCTCCCTTTGGAATATGCTTCCCTCCAGTCTTCACATGGCTGACTCATCTGGACTTTCAGATCTTGAATTAAATGACACCTCTTCAGAGAAGCCTTCCCTGACCACTCCATTTGGAATAACATGACCTCCCTCCCCTCTGTACACACAGAATCTTACTCTCTCATATCATCTTGTTTTAAGTTTTTCCTAACATGCACCACCAGATTTTCTATTTGTTGTCTCTCTTCCCCCAGTCAGAATGAACTCTATCAGAGCAGGAACCACTGTGGCTCCAGCACCTAGACATATAATAGGCTCTCAAAATGTTTGTTGAATGAATGAATAGAGGAGTCAATAGTAACCTGAGAATAAACTGAGAGTCAGGCATCCTGGGTTCAAATCTTACCTGTCTGCTCTCAAGCTATGTGACTTTGAATATGTCATGTGTGGCCTCTGGGCCTCCCTCTCAATATCTCTAAAATGAGATCTGATTTAATGATCCCTAAAGTCCTTTACTGCTTCCAGATATACTCTGATC
This sequence comes from Hylobates moloch, assembly GCF_009828535.3. Taxonomy (NCBI): domain Eukaryota; kingdom Metazoa; phylum Chordata; class Mammalia; order Primates; family Hylobatidae; genus Hylobates; species Hylobates moloch. The sequence continues at coordinate 42,308,158 of NW_026652293.1, forward strand.
CTATCAACCTTTCAATATTGTTGACCATAAAAAATGGTCAAAGACACTGATGACAGCAATGACCCCAGCTATAGTTGAACTATTTTTTGATCCCATGCAACATCCCAGGTTACATTTTATTTATGATTTATATTTAAGCATCATATCCAAAAATATTTGATGCAGCTCAAGTTTCAGACCCACTTCCCCAAAGAAGTCCTTACTTGCACCGTTTATACAGGGAGAAGAAGAAGCGCTCCCATCTAGGTTGCTGTATCAGAATGGACTGTTCTGACTGCAAATGGCAGAAACCTAACTCAATTCACCTATAACAATGAGGAAAATGTCTTGGCAGCTCTTGAAATCCATGGAAGAACCAAATGATCCAGGTGCTGGAGGGACAGCAACAGAGCTGGACCTCAGGTGCTGCTGGAGCCAGAGGCTCAAATCTCACTAGTGTTCCTTCCAACTTCGTCTCTGTCTCTGTCAGTGTATTGATATTCTTCTCTCTCAATACAGCCTGGTTCTTTCCACATGGTCCCAGCGCAGCATTTATTACACTCTGTATTAACTTATTTATTTGTTTTCTTGCTTACTTTCAGTCCCTCAGTACAATAAAATTTGTTGAAGGCAAAAATCCTATGCATTTCTGTATCCCTTGCACCCAGTGAAGTGCCTGGAGCACAGAAGGTGCTCAATAAATATTAATTGCATAAATCAGTGGCAGAAAACATAGCAACAAACTTATTCAGTGTTTAATATCCAACAACTTTAGATCCTGGAAAAAAGCTAACAAAACTCTCTAGGGTTCTGCTCAAAAAATAAAATGAGTTAATGAGAAAAACAAATAAAATCTCAGGGAAGGGACTCTTTTGTCCAACTGGGCCATATGCTTACCCTTGGACCAAACAGTAGTAACTATTGAATGTGATAATGTCTTTGCCTCTGTATGAAGTAGGGGAGGAGAATCTTTTAGAAAAAGGTCATAGGAGGAAATCCCAGAGGAGTCAACACACTCACAGAGTTGCTGTGGAGATGAAGTGAGCCATTGCAGAAGAGGGTGCTTTGGAGAGCTATTATGAAGTTCCCATTTTTGTAGGTCAAAATTGATCAAATATTGGCAATTTTATATATTTCCACTTAATGTAAAAGTGTTAAAAGTGTTACATGGATGTAAGATATGACTAATTTGGTTTCAAGTCAGCAGAATAAGAAAAGAAAAGCATGTTTTTAAGATGAAGGGTTGTTTCCCTTTTATAATGATGGTAGCTAAATAGGGTTAGCATGTGCTAGATTTATGGGGAACAGTGCTACATGGGTTATCTCATTTTTTTCTTCCAACACTTCCATGAGGTAGGTACTAATAATTACGTCCCCATTCTATAGACAAAGAAACTAAAGTTTCAACGAGATTAAATTATTTGCTCCAGATAACACAGTTCGAAAAGTGACAGAGCCAGGAATTGAACCTAGGTTTCTTGGCCATTTGTTACACTATGTTACACAGAAGGAGTCAGAGGTTCAGCTCCACTTTGAAGCTAATTCACTACTACTAGGAAGAATGAATCTTTCCTTTTCCTGTGATTCTACAGACCTGGGTTTACTCTGCTTCCAAGTCATTTGCATGGCATTATAAGTAGTAGAGTATGTGTGACCCATGGCCAGACACATCTCCTTGAGGGCCTATCTTAATCACCTTTGCCCTCATGATGAGCCTTACCTTCTACTCAGCCTGTGAAAGGTACTCACCAAAGGTTGATTGAGGTAGGCAGAAGACAAAAGATAATTTGCTATCACAAAAGGCTGTAGTCCTTGGTCTGCAAGGACTACAAGGTCCAGGGTGGTAAGGGAGATGGAACAATGGGAATGGCAGGGACAATTATAAAGACAAAGCTCTCATTTGTTGAGAGTCTATTAGGTTTCAGAAAGTTATGTCAAGTATCTCTAGTTTTTCTATTGCCTTGCAAGGTAAGTGGTGGTATCTCCAGGTCTTACTGCTCGAGAGCTACAGATTTGTGTTATTTCTAAACTGTGAACATCTCTGTGATGCCGAAGCTGGGCCACGAAGACGTGTTTGCTCTAATTAGGATCACACAAATCACTGAACCTAAAAACTATCCACAGCTAGAATTTCACAGAATTCCATTCTGGGCAGGCCCCTAAATTTCTCCTGAATTCAAACCTCGCCCACACTCCAGAGCCCTACAACTGTGTCAAACAAATGCTTGACTTGATTTTATACATGAACTTGATCTTGAGCCATGGAATTTCAGTGCTGTGCCTGCAAGTCTGGAATTTAAATATTAGCCTTCCCGACCAAGACAGCTTTGATCTCTCAAGTTTACACACATAAGTATTGATAACATGGCTCGAATCGCAAGCAAGAACACCAGGGCTGTAGCCCATGGCTGCCAAATGTGTGCATGTGTACATAGATCTCTACTGAGATCAAAACAGACTTAGGTTACACAAGTGCTTATCTGATGGAGGTGGGAGCCCCGCACATGGGCAGAGAAACAGAGCTTACTTTCATGCAGCCGCTCTTACTCGCTGCATCCTACAGGACAGACTTAAGAGTGAACTGTAGGTGAACTCTGGCATGACCAGGCCATTACAATATGGCCCAACATTCCTTAATTTTCTAAAGTCTGATTTCTCATTTGGGAGTGGCTGCCATCGTTAGCTACAATTTTTCTTTTTTTTTTTTGAGACGGACTTTCGCTCTTGTTGCCCAGGCTGGAGTGCAATGGCGCAATCTCAGCTCACCATAACCTCCGCCTCCCAGGTTCAAGCAATTTTCCTACCTCAGCCTCCCGAGCAGCTGGGATTACAGGCATGAACCACCACGCGCAGCTAATTTTGTATTTTTAGTAGAGATGGGGTTTCTCCATGTTGAGGCTGGTCTCAAACTCCTGACCTAAGGTGATCCGTCCACCTTGGCCTCCCAAAGTGCTGGGATTACAGGTGTGAGCCACCGCGCCCAGCAGTTAGCTACTATTTGCCAAGTATCTATCTTGCACCAGGTACTTTATGTGTTTATATAATATTAATATCCACATATATTTATATTAATATACTATTAATATCACATATATTAACATTAATATAATATTAATATAAATACATTATAAGATATACAATATGTTATATATTATAATCAATATGTTATATAATATATTAATTATATAATGTATTATATATTATATATAATTATATAACATATAATTATATAATGTATTATATATTATATATAATTATATAACATATAATTATATAACATATTATATATTGCTCTTTATAATTATATAACGTTATTATATATTATATATATAATTATATATAATATATAATTATATAATGTATTATATATTATATATAATTATATAACATATAATTATATAACGTATTATATATTATATATAATTATATAAATATATAATTACTATAATTATAATTATATATTAATTATATAATGTATTGATTATAATATACAATATAGTAGATAAATACATTATATAATATATTAATTATATGATGTATTATATATTATATAATTATAATTATATATTAATTATATAATGTATTGATTATAATATATAATATATTGTATATATTATAATATATATTGAAGTTCCCATTTTTGTAGGTCAAAATTGATCAAATATTGGTAATTCGATGAACTGGCCATGTTTCTCACTGCTCCTAATAAATATAAAAGTATATATTTGCCGTATATACCATATATAAATATTTGTATATATTTACTATGTATTATATGTCATATATTAATATATCAATATAAATATGTGTTTAATATAATATAAATATTATGTTATAGTAATAATGTTATATGAACATATAGCATAGCTGGTACAAAAGAAATACTTATTACTATGTAAAACTTATACATGGTGGCTAGGTGCAGTGGCTCATGCCTGTAATCCCAGCACTCTGGGAGGACAAGGCGGGTGGATCATGAGGTCAGAAGTTCGAGACCAGCCTGCCTAACATAGGGAAACCCTATATCTACTAAAAATACAAAAAATTAGCCGGGTGTGGTGGTGAGTGCCTGTAATCCCAGCTACTTGGGAGGCTGAGGCAGGAGAATCGCTTGAACCTGGGAGGTGGAGGTTGCAGTGAGCTGAAATCATGCCATTGTGCTCTAGCCTGGGCGACAGTGCGAGACTCTGTCTCAAAACAACAACAGCAAAACACTTTTACATGGCAGCAACTATTCTATGAGTTTTACACATCAGTCATTTCATCCATGTATCAGTCATATAAAGTTGCTACTACTATTAACTTTATTTAGCAGATGAAGGAACTGAGACACAGAGAGTTTAATTAGCAAGAGTCACACTGAAAACAAATGGCAGAGCTAGGATTTGAGCCCAGACATATCTCTTTCTGTCTCCCTAGGAGCCTGGTGAGGTAGATGTAGTCATTTAACAGAGAAGGAAAGTAAGTCTAATTAACTTGCCAAAAGTTACACGACCTGTTTACGGCAGAACCAAAATTCAAACCCAGGTCAAAATTCAATACCATGTTTTTCTTTGGACAGCCTGTTTTTGCATGGCCTGATTTTTGTATGCCTGGTGAGCTGAAAATGGCTCTTACACTTTTAAAGGATTGTTTTTTTAAAAAAAGAATATGCAACACTGATCACATGTGACCCCCCAACCAAAGCCCAAAATATTTGCTACCTGTCTTTTTAGAGAAAAAGTTTGCCAACCCCTCCGCTATACTGTCTCCTCTCCATATTGGCCTGAAGTATTAGGTTGGTACAAAAGTAATTGTGGTTTTTGTCATTGAAAGTGATGGCAAGAATCGCAATTACCTTTGTACCAACCAAATACTTTACGAGGATCAAATGAAGGTGGGAATGTATATATATAATTTGGGGCAAGTTACTTCCCCTTCACTGGACTTCAGTTTCCCCACTTAGAAGGAGAAGTAAGATCAACAAGCCTCACTCCAGTTCTAATCTGCCCCAATGTAAGGTGTTATTCTGTTGCTGTACTAAACCGAAGTATTACTTTTTCTATTCCACCTCCTGTGTTATTACTTGTCACCTAACTTATTGCAAGGAATTCAGACATTATTATACTTCAATGTTGGAAAAAACCATAACCCCCAAAATAATCCCTGGAAGCTAAAAAAATGCTCCACCTCTAAAACATCAGCCCTTCTGCGATGTGCTCTGAACGCAGACACCTTCATCTTTGCTTATTCTCCCAGCCTCTCTGCATTTCAGGTTGCTTATTACCTCAGAAATGCTTGCTTCTGATTCTCCCAATCTCCCCTACTCCCCTCCTTCTCTCCCAGTTCTCCATGGTATTTAACACTAGCAAAAGAAAAAAAAAATCAAGGCAATCCACCCATTTTCCTCCAATTTGTTTCCTAGTGTCAGATGCACACACTTTCCCTTCTCGGGATCCATTTATTCTCTTGAGCATGGCCTCCCACATATTCTAAGAATAAAGGCAGCTCCTTCTAATCCTCTGATCTCCTTTATCCTTCTCTTCCTCTCTCAGTGGTCAAGGCAGCCTTGCCCATTTACAGATTTGCAATCTCTCCCAAAGTCCCCTTCACAACCTCCATCCACCCCAAAAGAAACCTAATCTAGAACTCTCTGCAGGACACTAAGACCTCACTCTGGTCTTGAGCACTAGCCCAGCGCAAGGGCTGACCAGCAGCCACACCTGTTCCTCACTTGCCCTTGAAGAAAGACAACAGCACTGTGGTGAAGTAGATGCAGCCTCCATGGAGCCGACGGCTCTGGTTTGTCTTCGTCTTGTTCAAGAGAGAGTAGGCTTCTGCTTCTTCCGACCCTCACCTTCATCTCTGTAGGATGGTTGCAGTAGCCTCCCAAGGAGACCCCTGCCTCTAGACCCCTTCCCTTTCCTCAAATCGTTCCCCACTCTGCAGTCATAGGAAGGCCATACTTAACTGCCCTTCATGGTCCACTGTGCCTGCAGAATAGTGCTCCCTGCCTTAGCTCTCCATGAGCCAGCCCCTGCCACTCTCTCAACACATTTTTATTTCCTACCATGCTGTCTCTCATTCCCTATGCCTTTGCTATGCCAAAGTACTTAGAATATTCTAAGTGTTCCACACGAAATGATTGCACATTCTGTTCCTCCATGGGATGTCCTTCCTCAACTCTGCTTTCCAGAAAAAATCTGCATATCCTTCCAGTCCATATTAGGCCATTCTCACATTGCTGTAAAGAAATGCCTGTGGATGGGTAATTTATACAGAAAAGAGGTTTAATTGGTTCACGGTTCCATAGGCTGTAAAGAGAGTATGATGCTGGCATCTACTTGGCTTCTGGGGAGGCATCAGGAAACTCACAATCATGGTGGAAGGCGAAGGGGGAGCAGGCACAACACATGGCCAGAGCAGGAGCAAGAGAGAGAGAGTGGGGAGCATGCCACACACTTTTAAATGACATCTCTCACGAGATGTGAAAACTCGCTACCAGGAGGACAGAACTAAGGGTGTGGTACTAAATCATTTATGAGAAATCCACCCCCATGATCCAGTCACCTCCCATCAGGCCCCACCTCCAACATAGGGGGTACATTTCAACATGAAATTTGGGTAGGGACACACATCCACACTATATCACGGTCCATGCAGAATACCTTTCATTTGCCCCTCTAGATCCATACATTACCTTTCCTCATCTGCTCTGTATTCAAGAGGTTGATCTATGGGGACTGAATTGGTGGGTTCTTGAACCTTCTGCTTCTGGTTGGATTTGGCCAACAGGGAGCCACAGGAGACCAGAGGGAGGGAAAAGAGGAAGGCAGGGAGTACGATATTCCTTTGATACGCTGTTTGCAATGTCACTGAACTGGTCATGTTCCTCACTGCTCCTCCTAAGGAAAGCAACTCTACAGGACAGTTCAGCAGCTATTAAGTGCCTACTCTCTCTTTTGTGATTCTTCTACATCTGCACCTTTGCATATAAGCCCTCCTTGAAATCTGCTATTTCCTGGGAGCCATCAGACTGTTGCAACCCTGATTGGGACAGAGTGTGACCCGGCACAAACCTCAGGGAGCTCTCTGAAGGCACATCTGCTATAGATTCTGTTACATCACCTGCTGCTGGTTTGCTTCCCTGACTTCCCCACCAGACTGCTTCATCTCACCTTGTCTTGTAGATATGCAAGAGGCCTACCCACATTTAGTGAACAGCTATTATGTGCTGGGCCATGGCCTAAGCACTGAAGATTCAGAGATTGATAAATGATAATTCCTGACCTTGCAGATCCCTGACTCTAGTGCAGGAGCTGAGACTTGAGCCCCATTTAACACTGGCTCTCAAATCCCAAATCCACCACTGACTAGCTGTGTGATCTGTGCAAGTCATCTCTCTGAGCTTCAGTTTCCTCATCTGTAAATGGAAATCAGGGAAGCTACCTCGGAGGATGATTGTGAGGATTAAAGTAGTTAGCATAGTGCCTGGCATACACTAGGTACTCAATAAGTGTCCATTATTATTTTTATCATAGCAGGTGCTTAGTGTATATTAAGTGAATAACTGAATGTATTATCTCATTTGGTCTCCATAGCAACCCGTTCTCTACCCTTCCCCACTATATCCAATCCAAGTAGACATGGAAGGAATTTCTTTCCCCATTTCACAGATGAGGAAATTGGGAGTGAGTGAATGAATATATAACCCACCAGCCTGCTCTGCCTCCCACCCTCTCCCAGAGGCCACAGTGAGGCTATTTGTCCAGGGAACTGCGAGCCCTGGGCCCTGGAAGAGTCATCCTGGCTTTCTGTCTTACTTTCTGGCTCCAGAGGACTTGTGCCAGTAGCTCACCACAATTTACTCTGTGCCTAACACAGTCTGGGGTTCAGGTGCTCCTTAAGTTTGTAAACACTGGGGTCTGCCAGGCGCTGTCCCCAAAGCCCCAGCTTCCCAGAACCGGTGGCCCCAGTTCCTGTTCAGCTGCTGCTCTTTCTGTAACTCCTTTGCAAGTACCACTGCCCCTTCTGGTAAGTGCAGGGGCCAGGAGGCAGGTTCTACTTTCACATTCACTACCACACCCACAGGAGGGAGATTTCTTAAAGTGGAGGGGAACTTTCCTTTTGCTGTAGGCCCAACCTCAAGCCTCCTCCTTAACACCTCAGTTTTTTCAGGGGATACTTAGTTTCCCACTGAAGCTCAGGAAGGGTAAGACCCCACAACATCAAAACTTGAATCTGCCCCAAAAACACGGGAGTCCCTGATCCCTGCAGAGACCCTACCCTGTGCTTGGCACGTTTGATGTATACCCTCGTGTACTCTCTCCAATGCCCCTGCATGGCGGGTATAGCTTCTGAATGACAGCTGCGGGACTGAGGCTCAGGGCAATGGAATGCCTAGTATTGGAATGTTCGAATAAGAAAAACTACACCTTCAAACTTTAGAAACAGAGTTGGAAATCACTGCAAAACAAAAGTCTCTAAACAGAATGAATCTTTGCTGCTTCTGTACCATATGCACAGCCCTGCTACTTTGCTTTCTATGAACTGCATGTCTATTTGTGTCCATATCTGTCTCCCCTACTTGACTATACCTCCTCAAGCATGGAGAAGGTGACTCACTCATGTCCCTCTCCCCATCCCAGCACACAGCCTGAGGCAGGAAGGGACAGTTGACCTGAGAAGCTGAAAGCAGACCATCGTGCCTGGTGGTAGGGGGTCAGCGTAGGAGAGATGCAGGGCCAGCTCACACAGGGTCTTGTAGGTCATGGTGAGGAATCAGGATTTAATTACAGGTGCAAATGGAAGCCACTGAAGGCTCTTGAGGAGGGCCCCTCCTTCCATGTTGTAGAAAGATAATTCTGGCTCTAGGATGAAGAATGGATTGGAAGGTGACAGAGGAGGAAGCAGGAAGCCCAGTTAGGAGCTATCACAACAGTCCAGGCAAGAGCCAGGGATGTTTTTTCAGGACGGTGGTTCCCAGGCTTCAGTGGGCATCAGGATCACCTGGAGGGCTTGTTAAAGCACAGCTCATGGGCCCCAACCTCAGGGTTTCTGATTCAGTAGGTCTGGGGTGAGGTCTGAGTGTTGAGTTTCTATGAAGGTGAGATGCTGCAGTCCCCAAGAACCACTGCTTGAGAAAAGAAGAGGAAGAAAGGGATAATGTGTAGTCTTGTTCTCAAAGAGCTTTCATCTCTGTGAGCACGGTGTGAACAGTGCAATTCTAGAGAGCCAGATGGATGTCCATTGTGGGAGCCCAGGGAGGGACATCTCCCCAGTATGGGTGTGGAGGAGAGGATCAGAGGAAGTGTATTAGTTCATTCTCATGTTGCTATAAAGAAATACTCGAGACTGGGTAATTTATAAAGAAAATAGGTTTAATTGGCTCACAGTTCTGCAGGCTATACAGGAAGCATGGTTGGGGAGGACTCAGGAAACATTCAATTATGGCAGAAGGTGAAGGGGAAGCAGGCACATCTTCACGTGGTGGAGGAGGAAAGAGAAAGTGCACGAAGTAGGAGGTGTTACACACTTTCAAACAACCAAATCTTGTGAGAACTCTGTCACAAAACAACACTAGGAGACGGTGTTAAACCATTAGAAACACCCCCATGATCCAACCATCTCCCACCAGGCCCCACCTCCAACTCTGGGGATCACAATTCAACATGAGATTTTGGTGGGGCCCACAGCCAAACCATATTGGGAAGCTCCTGGAAGAAGAAACTCTTGAATGGAGTTATACTAGTTAACTGGGACTTAACCAAGGGAGGGAGGTCCCTGGAAAGAATGAGAAAAAGAGGATCTTCAAGACAGAGGACACAGCTTGAGCACAGGCAAGGAGATTAGAAATGGCAAGATATGTTCAAGCAATTGGGGCTGAGAGATCCAAAATGAAGACAGTGTATGTAAAAACTGTGTCATGAATGGCTTTGTGTTTCCTTTAGACTGAGAGGTTTGAACTTTATCCTGTGGAGCAGTGGTTTGTAAACATTTTTTAGTGCAGGAGGTTGGTCACAGACCTCTCTGAGAATCTGATCAAAGTTAATACTCACACAAACAGAACTAGGGTATACATTTCAGGTTGTTCACATATTTCCTGAAACCTATCCATGATCTTCAAATAAAGAATCCCTGCAGTTGGCCAGGTGTGGTGGCTCACACCTGCAATCCCAGCACTTTCGGAGGCCAAGGCAGGAGGATTACTTGAAGCCAGGAGTTTGAGACCACCCTGGGCAATATAGCAAGACCCTGTCTCTACAAAGAAACAGAAATTTTTTGTAGAGTGTGGTGTACTGGTGGGTGCCTGTATTCTCAGCTATTTGGGAGGCTGAGGCAGGAGGATTGCTTGATGAGCCCAAGATGTCAAGGTTGCAGAGAGTCATGATTGCACCATTGTATTCAGCCTGGGCAACACCATGAGACCCTGTTACAAAAAAAAAAAAAAAAAAGGAAAAGAAAAGAAAAGCAAAGAAAAGAATCCCTGCAGTGAATAATGGGTTTTAAGGGGGAAGGCAGCCTAATTGGATTTTTATTTTAGATGGCTCTTTTGGTGACTATGCAAAGAATGGATTTGAGCAGGGGTAGTGGGCACAGAAAAGCTGGGGTCTAATAGTCTGAGTGAGAGATAATAAGTGGTAATGCAGATGGGGGACCAGGTTAACACCTGTAGGCAAGGGTTAAGTTGGTGAGTGTCATGATCAGACTTACTTTTCAGCAAGGTCACTCTGCTCAATTCAAAAAGCATCAGTTGAGAGCTGAGCTCCGAGTCCTTCTTTGCATGGCTTGAATCTAGGCTGATGGGCAATGTAGGCCAGTCAAGCAAGAAAGAACCTTCCCCACCCTCACCCCACATACTGGAATCTGCTGGTCATCAGTCAGTTGGGGCCCAGATATCCCATGCCTGTGAGGGCTGGAAGCCAAGGACGTGAAGGAAGGCAGCACTCTGACAAGCTGGGGAGAGGCCACAAGGGCAGAGTGGGGTGGTTAGTTCCTGGGAGGCAGCCAAGGTGTCATTCCTTCCAAAGCTTTTGCAATAGCCAGAGGAAGCAGACAGAGCTCAGATGATTATCTCCGTTGTACAGATGGGAAACTGAAGGCTAGGGAAGGTAAGGACTTGCCAAAATGTGTGTAAGAAACACCAGGGCAGAACTGGGACTAGAACCCCAAGAACATTTGACTCCTATGTCTGTGTCTTGCTTTAGGCTGGCCCTGGGGCAAATTCTGTCTTGCCCACTTCTGGTAGCTCTAAAATCCTGTAATTCTGTGATTTTAAATGACTGAGTCCTAGCAAAAGGCTCTCCACCATTCCTTTGGGTTATTTTATCTGTACCTGCCGTTCTACCCCAAGATCTTCTTCTCGACCACCTGTGATGTTTGGAGCGAGCCATTTGGCCTTTCTGGCTTGAGTTTTCTTTTCATTTCTAAAACAAGAGAGTTCCTCTAAATGCTCCCAAAATATTTTTCTTCTCCGAGTGGCAGTGGTTCAGCAATGGCTTCTGAGACCTTAAATTTTGCCCCAGCTTTGTCATGATTACGTGACTCTCAATAGCCCAACTCCTTTTGTATATAGATACCAGGGAATAATAACAGTAATAATTAATATCTTTTCTTCCTTCCCCATGGGCCAAGTGCTAAACTAAGCACTTTGAAGCTTCAGAACAACTTTACAAGGCAATTGCTACTCTTGTCCCCATTTTAAAGATGAGTAAACGAGAAAACACAGAGAAGTTATATTACTTAATGTAAGGCCATCAGCTAACCAGCGTTCGTATGCAAGCAACCTGTCTCAGGGTTCATGCTCCTTATCCCTAGGAGCTGAGTAGTGAGGGATTAAAAGTGCAGGGAAGGTATGAAAACAGCCAGGTAAGCTCTCTGTGACAAGAGGCTCACTAACCCTCAGTGGCATGTTCTATCATTAATCCCATTTTGCAGGTTGTGCTATGACATGGTCCCTCCTACCACCTGCAGGGGGGCACAATTATAAGATGTTTCTAGTGACTTGTGGAAGGAATTGTCAGATTTGGCAAATAAAAGTACAGGACATCTGGTCACATTTGAATTTCAGATGAAGTTTTTGTGTCCCATGCAACATCTAGGACATACTTTTTCCAAAAAAGTTTTATCATTTATCTGAAATTCAAATTTAACTGGGTATCCTATATTTTATCTGACAAATCTATTTCCAGTGCAACAGAATAAGGACAAATGATGGTGATTTCTTTCCCTTTAGAAGACTTGAATGGGTGTGATTACTGCTTTGCTCAACTGGTGCAGAAGGTTGACATGAAAGGCTTGGCTGAATCAGTTTCAGGGAATGGGGATGACCTCTCTTTGCTCATCTCTACTGGGAAGTCCTTTGAAGCCTCCAAAATCACCACCGAGGGAACCTGGAACAGCCTTCTAAACTGGAGCAGAACTCCCCGGAATGATCTGGAGCAGGTCTTGCTCACTGGCTGGCTGTGTCCTTGGCTTAGTTTCCAAAGCCTGGAGCACAACTCGGAAGCTACTTTAAACAATAATCTCCCTCCTTCTCAACTTCACAAAGGATCTCCAGGGTCCTTCTAGGATGTTTGGGTCTCCAAGCACTAATTCCTGCTTCTTTCTGAAACTTAGTAGCCTCTTCTGTGATAATCAGAGAAAAAAGAAGAAAAACCCGCAGCAGATTTTCAAAAGATATAACCCATTCACTCCCCTCAACCAACACCGCCGTCTCACCATCAGATGTCATAGTAGTCATTCCCTTGGGTTTTCCTGCCAGTGAATATTACAGAGTCCTAGAAGAAGAATAACAAACCTCAAAGGATTGCCTGGTTTTAACAACATATTGTGAATTCCCAAAAAATTTCCCCCAGGAAATCTGTTTTGAAATATACGTGGGGTTACTCCACATCACAGACATCTGTGCTGAAACTTGCTTTCCTCATGGCTGGCATCCCAGACAGACCCCTTGGCTGGAACAAACTTTCATCTCCTTGTCACAACCTGACCCCAATCCTTCCACCTCCCCATCTTCCCCACAAAGTCACACACCCATGCCCTGTGTGGAGTGGTTTCTATCAGCAGAGCATGTTTGAGCTCACTGGGAAAGTGGCTTCTCTCATGATTTTAATCTGCTTTGTCTTCCCCGATTACCAAGATGTCCCAGACCAAACTACATTTAGATGAAATGCATTTGGGTGGGTGTACTCTGCCTGCCTCAGCAGAAATATTGTAGCAGCCACCCAGCGCATAGCTGAGACATGCACAAAATGCAGACCAGCATCTCAAAGCAAAGGGAACTTTATAAGGTGTATTATATTAACATCCATAAATATGCACATTTATAGGCATCCTGTGTAGGCCTCAGGCAAAGGCCATAGTATTTTTTTAAAAAGGAAAACTCAGCTAAAAAGGACTGAGAACAGAGCAAAACCAAACCCTTCTTGGGTTTTTTAGCTTTGTGGTGTGGATAGGAACTTTTCCTTCCTCCTTGCCCTTCCTTAAGTACAGTACATCTCACTGTGGGATTGTAAAGGACAGGGTCCCAGCTTTTTTTCTGAATAACTTCTTAATGGAAGCTGCTAAACTGACTTTATCAGCCAGACATGACCTTGACTATGTCAGCTGGAGCCAGAATATCCTCATCACCATTATCTTCATCATCCCATGGCTAAGAGTCATTGATCATTTATTTTGTGCCAGAAATTTTGCTAAATATTCTGCGTGATTTATCTAATTTAATTTCACAGTGATCTTCTACTAGAGGTGTAATTTTTTTTTTTTTTTAGATAGAGTCTTGCTCTGTTAGCCCAGGCTAGAGTGCAGTAATGATTCACTGCAGTCTTGAATTCCTGGGCTCAAGCAATCCTCCTGCCTTGGCCTCCCAAAGTGCTCAAATTACAAATGTGAGCCACAAGGGCACCCCAGAGGTATAATTTTTAGTGCTCATTTTAAGAATGAGAAGATTGAGGTTTAACAAGATTAAGTGATATGCCCAGGGTCATATAGCTGATCAAGGGGAAAATTCGTATTCAAATTCCAGACTGTGCAACCCAAGGCTGACACACTGAACAACAGCGCCTATTGCTCCCCAGGGATTGATAGCAAGGCAATTCTGGTAACTGCTGGGCCAGGGAGATGAAAAAGACTCATCCTTTAAGGCCCCCACTCAGAACCTTCCTGTATGAGTGGAGTGGATCCATCCCTCCTTTTTTTTACTTCTCTGGTCTAGGAAGTTATTTCTAAGAGTTTGAGCTGTTTTGAGGAGACAAGAGGACATAGTGTGGCGGGGAAAAACCCAAAAACTTTGATGTGAGACAGAGCTAGATTTATAGCATGGCCCAGAATCATATGAGTTACATGAAGTCAGGAAACTAAATCTTAGTTTCCTTGCCTCTAAAACAGGCATAATTATATTTGCCTCATAGGATTAATAGGATTATTAACTAGAAAAACCTAGCCTCCTGCTATAGTTCGAATGTTGGTGTGCCCTCCACCCCAAAAATTCACAGGTTGAAACCTAACTCCTAAGGTGATAGTATTAAGATGCAGGGCCTGTGGGAGGTGATTGGGTCATGACGACTCTGCCCTCATCAATGGGATTAATGGCCTCATAAAAAGAGGCTTGGTTTCCACCACCATGTGATGACCCAGTAAGAGGGTGCAATCTATGAAGTAGAGAGCTCTATGAAGCTCTCTATGAATCTATGAAGTAGAGAGCTCTCACCAGACATTGAATCGCTGACACCCCATGATCTGGGACTTTCCATTTGCTAGAACTGTGAACAATGAATTTCTATTGTTTATAAATTACCTAGTCTAAGATATTTTGTTATAGTAGCCAAATGGACTCAGACACCTGCATTCAGGGATCCAATTTTTTTTTTTTTTTTTTGAGTACCTATTATATACAGAGACCTTTAAGGCCTTGACAAATGTTCATTCTTATCTTTCAATGACAGGATTTCTAAATTACAGGCTTTGTATCCCCAGGACCTAGCACAGAGCCTGGGAGATAATATGTGCTAATTAAATGTAGAGCATATGATACTCTCATGAATTAATAAACGAATGCAATAAAAGCCCATCCAGTTTATTTTTCTGACCTCCTGGACCACCACTCCCCTCCAGCTGCATATGACTAATTTGGTATTTAACATACAAGCCACGTCTTTCCCAATCTCAGCCTCGACACAGGGCTCATATGATTCTCTGTGTCTTGAATGCCTGCCACACCCGCTTTGTTGGCCTGGAAAACTACTTACGAGTTTTACTTTATGAAAAATGCAGAGTGAGTCTGCTCCTACTCTGTATGTCAGCTCTTCAAGCAGTTGAAGTCAGTCCTCATGACTCCCTTCCTTGTTCTACAAATTAGTGCTGCCTTCCAAGTCGAATTTCCCTCCAATAATCGTTATTGGAAATGGCCTCTGAATCCCATACTATTTTGGATACTCCCTGTTTTTCCAGTTGCCTCCTATTCATTCATTCATTGACTATTTATTGAGCACCTACTAGCTGTCACATGAAACAGATTTTTTCCCTAGACTATAAGCTTATGAAGTTTACATTCTGATGAGGGGAGCTGAACAACAAACAAAAATGTACTACGTATGTCAGCTGTTGACATGTTGTGAAGGAAAATTAAGTGGGGAGATGAGGAGGGAAGGAAAGGGGAGGATAGACAATTTATGTAGAGTGTGGTCAGGGGAATGACCACAGTTTGAGCAGGGGAATGAAATGAGGGAGCAAACCATGTGGCTGTCTGAGGGAAGTGTGTTCCAGGTGAAGAAGAGAAGCAAGTGCAAGTGCCCTTAGGCAAGAGCGCTTTGGAGAGTCTGAGGCAGCAGCACCAGGAGGCAGGAGAAGGAGCAATTGGAGATGAGCTCCAAGACAACTGGAGGCAGATCATGCAGGGCCTTGAGGCCGGTGGAAAGGACATTTCTTTAAATACGACGGAAATCCAATTCAGAGTTGATTTAAATCCCCTGAAAACTTCTCTCTGGGGCTCTGCAAAGTTGAGCTTTTAGAGGAACAATGATGGGAGCAGACAAAGCTGTGGGAGAGTGATTGCAATGACTGCAGCAAGAGGTGATGGTGCCAGAACCAAGGTGGCTATGCTGGAAATGTGGAAGATGTACACAAATTCTAGATGCACTTGGAAAGTGGAGCTCATTGCATTTGGTTTTCTGTTTGTATTTTTCCCCAGTTTAATTGAGGTATGTTTGACAAATAAAAATTGTATAAATCTAAGGTGTACACAGTGATGATTTGATGTGTGTATTAATATATATCATGAAATGATTATTACAATCAAGTTAACATATCCATCACTTCATGTAGTTACTGTTTGCGTGTGTGTGTGGTGAGAATACCTCAGATCTATCCTCTTAGCAAATTTCAAGTATGCAATGCAGTATCATCAACTGTAGTCACTGTGGTATTCATGAGATCCCCAGAACGTATTCATCTTATAACTAAAAGTTTGTACCTTTTGACAAATGTCTCCCTATTTCCCTCACCCCCCTCAGGCCTTGGCAGTGACCATTCTTCTCTCTACATCTAAGAGGTCAATTTTTTAGATTCCACATATAAGTGAGAATACATAATATCTGTCTTTGTGTATCTGATTCATTTCACTTAGCATATTATCCTCAACATTTATCCATGTTGTCACAAATAGCAGGATTTCCTTCTTTTTATGGCTTAGTAACATCGTATTGTATAAATTTGTATAGCATGTCTTTTTTAATCCATCATCTATTGACAGACATTTAGGTTGTTTCCATATCTTGGCTCTTGTGAATAATGCTGGAATGAACGTGGAAGTGCAGATACCTCTTTGAGACAGTGATTTTATTTCCTTTAGATATATACCTAGAATGGGATGGCTGCATCATATGCTAATTCTATTTTTAATTTTTTGAGGAACCTCTATACTGTTTTCTATAGTGGCTATACCAATTTGCATTCCCATCAACAATATACAAGGGTTCCCTTTTCTCCACAATCTTGCCAACAACACTTGTTAACTCTTGTCTTTTTTTATAATAGCCATCCTAACAAATTCCAGTTAATGTCCCATTGTGGTTTTGATTTGTATTTCCCTTATAATTAATTATGTTGAGCACCTTTATACACCTGTTTTACATCTGTAGATCTTCTTTGGAAAAATCTCTATTAGGTTTTTGTTTGTTTTTGAATCAGGTTATTTGTATTTTTGCTATTGAGTTGTATGAGTTCCCACTGCATTTGTTGGAGAATTAGATGTGGGGCATGAGAGAATGTGCGCCTGTTTTCTTATTTGTAAACTAAGGATGATATTTTCACTGCAGGGTTGTTAAACTTCATGGTAGATGCTCAAGGAATGTGAATTTTCTCCTTCAACTGTCCAGTGCTGTGATCAGCAGTGGTTGTAAGACCATTGATTGTGGTAAATAATTCGAGGAATGGATAGGGGAGGGGAGATGATACCTGTGGTATCCCCAAGGGAGAGGTCCCATTGGATAGAGGTAGCTGAAAATTTTAGATATAAGCTTCAGATACAGTTTTGGGATAAAAGTTCAGGGGATGTCAAATAAATAGTTTGAGAGCTGAAACTATTGGGACAAGTTAAGAACAGTCTTTTTCCATTTCCATAGCAATATTGTGTAATATTTATGGAACTAATATAGATCTTAAAGAGGGAATCATCAGATCACTAAAAGAAGTACGCAAAATCTGGTATCAAATGAAATGAAAGGATAATTATTCCAGAACTTTAGGCTAAGGGAAGTCAGGGAAGAGTGTGCGTCTCCTGAAAGTGTAGTATAAAGAAAAGCTGAGCAGCTAACATATATATTACTCATCAAGAAAAGGAAGACAGTTTAGGCAACATAGGTGTAAATCAAAGAGGTATGAGTTCTTATCCAGGACTTTCCCCCTACACTAACTACTTGCTTTTTTTCTTTTTTCTTTTTTGAGATGGAGTCTTGCTCTTGTCGCCCAGGCTGGAGTGCAATGGTGTGATCTTGGCTCACTGCAAGCTCCGCCTCCCGGGTTCAAGCGATTCTCCCGCCTCAGCCTCCCGAGTAGCTAGGATTATAGGCACCCACCACCACATCTGACTAATTTTTGCATTTTCAGTTGAGACAGGGTTTCTCCATGTTGTCCAGGCTGGTCTTGAACTCCTGACCTCGTGATCTGCCTGCCTCGGCGTCCCAAAGTGCTGGGATTACAGGCATAAGCTGCCATGCCTGGCCCACGACTTGCTTTTTAAAAGATTGGCCATGTAATTTTCACTGGTTTGAGTCAGGGGATAGTACATCCATTTGGTCAGTGCTTCTGCATCTATGGATGTACTGGTGGTGTTCAGATACATGGCCTGTGATTCCTGAATGATGATACAAACATGGTAAATTCCACACACAGTGTTTGCATGTTGGGAAGGCTAGTCGCTTCTCCTGCTGGCTTATTGGTGTTTTCTCCATCATCTCAGGTGCCTGGGGATCAGCAGAATGGGACTCTGTTCTGGCTCTGTCATTGCCCAGTGGCATCTGCAAGCTGAGATAATTGCTCTGCTCTCCATGCTTGCACAGCCATGTATGGTTCTGGACCAACACTGTATGAAGGTCACAGATACACTGTGATTCCAGAAGAAGGAGACCAGGTGAAATGGGGGGGTTGGGATTGCCTGGAAGACTTGTCTCGCTCTGTCACCCAGGCTGGAGTGCGGTGGTGTGACCTTGGCTCACTGCAACCTCTGCCTCCGGGTTCAAGCAATTCTCATGCTTCAGCCTCCCAAGTAGCTGGGATTATAGGTGTGCACCACCACACCTAGCTAAGTTTTGTATTTTTAGTAAAGACAGTGTTTCACCAGGTTGGCCAAGCTGGTCTCGAACTCCTGGCCTCAATGAGCTGCTCACCTTGGCCTCCCAAACTGCCGGGATTACAGGCGTGAGACACCATACCTGGCGCCTTCCTCCCTTCCTTATATTACAAGTCTTTTTTTTTGAGACAGAGTCTTACTGTGTCACCCAGGCTGGAGTGCAGTGGCACAATCTTGGCTCACTGCAACCTCCGCTTCTTAGGTTCAAGCAGTTCTCCTGCCTCAGCCTCCTGAGTACTTGGGATTACAGGTGCACACCACCATGCCTGGCTAATTTTTGTATATTTTTTAGTAGAGACAGGGTTTCACTGTGTTGGCCAGGCTGGTCTCAAACTCCTGACCTTGTGATCTGCCCACCTTGGCCTTCCAAACTGCTGGGATTATAGGCGTGAGCCACCATGCCCAGCCAACTCTGTCTCAAAAAAAAAAAAAGAGAGAGAGAGAGAAAGAAAAGAATGGGCTGAAAAAAACAGGGATTTTTTTTTTTTTTGTATGGGGAATAAAAAAATGCAGGAGGAATATGATAATATCTTCAAAGATTTTAAGGGCAACAATTTGGAGGAGAAATTGACCTGTTCCTCATTCACACTGACTAATATATTTATATTATGTAGCACATCTGTATTTATATAGATTTATATTTATAGATATAATACATAAAAATAAAATATTTCTAATAATTTTTGTTACCCAACAATCAAAAGAGCTCCCCTTGGAGAAGTCTCCATATTGAGGATGACTGACTGAACCCTCTGAGCTTGGGCTCAAGTGTGGGATCTGAGACTGAACTGGATAAACAACACCCTCTTGCCTTCTCGCTCCTTCTCAATTTCTCCCCTTCCCTATCTCTATGGTCCTCTGTTTCTATCTTGGAGGAACAAAACTACATGAACTTTTTCTAAGCGGGAGTCAGAACTTAGGCCCCTTTCCTGTCAAGATGCAAACTGTCACTTTGACCCAAGACAATTCATAACTCTTCCAAGTGCTTAATAGGGGAGTCAAATACCTCTCATTCCTTGAGGCTACTGAGGACCATGTGGTGACTGACCTCATCTGGGCACCGAATGGCACCCCAGCCCCCAACGATTCCTTCTCTCTGGTGTGGCCCCAGGTCATGGCCGATCAATTTTGCTTTGAGGGGAGGAATGTGAGCACGTCCTCCGCGAAGGTCCGGAACAGACGCTATGTTGTTCTTTCATGACTGCCTTTGCTAAGTGGCTTGTGAATTGAGCCCTTGACACTGAAGCCAGACATGGCTGGGGAAGCTAACTACACAGATGAGCAGCCCCTCTAAGACAAAGGGGAAAAGTGCAGTGGGTAGGATGGAGAGGGTGAGCTGTGTCTCAGGAACTATGGAACTATGCAGCAGTTTCAAAGCCAGAGAACCTAACAGGCCTTATAGTCTTCTGACCACTTCATTTTACAGGTTAAGAAACTAATGGTCAGAGAGACAGTGACTGCCTTCAAGTCATGCACGAAATCAGCTGTTACGGTCAAATTAGGGTGAGGCAAATGAGGCACCTACATGACCCTAAGAGGACCCCTCCTTAAACCCTGCACCCCAGACCCCTCACTCAGCTTACCTAATCTTGGCCCTAAGTCCTACACCACCCAGGCTGCGTAACACTTGCCAGTCAAAGACCTTCTTGGAGATTATTATGATATAAATGTTTGTGTCCTCACCTGGTTAAAATTCATATGTTGAACTCCTAATCCCCAATGTAAATGAGATTAGTATCTTTATATTAAAAAAAAAGGACCAAGGGACCATCTTTGCCTCTTCTGCCATGTGAGGATGTATAGAAGTTGCCATCTATGAGGAAAGGGTTCTCACCAGACACTGAATCTGCCAGCACCTTGATTTTAGGTTTCCCAGCTTCCAAAACTGAGAGAAATAAATATTTGTTGTTTATAAGCCACTCAGTTTATTATATTTTGTTATAGCAGCCCAAATCGACTAAGATAGAGTTTCTATCCATAGAAGATGCCATGTTTTCTGGCAGATGAACCTGTCCTCATCGGAGTAAAGAAGGGCGTCTGCCTACAAGCAGCCAATGGAAGTCTGGCAGGCAGCTGGGGAGAGCTTGTGTGGTCCACTGCCCTATTGGAGCCTGGGTGATTTCACTGGATGATCAGAGTCTGTCTTGGAAATTTGAACTGTCAATAGGGGAGAGTTTGTAACAGCTGAGAGATGAAGTCAAGGGCATTCTTTCTCCCCAATTCTTGTTGCTTGTACTGTCCTCAGCACATTCCTGTGGTGGAAGGGAGAGAGAGGTGACCAGTCTTATGCCTCTCCCAAGTGGCTGTTGTGCTGCTCACTGTTCAGATTGCTCCCTACCTCATGGGAGAGTGGAGGCGCGGTGGTGGGGGGAACTGCCTCTCCATTCATTCGTTTAACAATTATTGAACACCTCATTATTGCTAGACACAAAGGTCATTAACACTTGGTCCCTGATATTAGGTGCTTGCACATTAGCAGGGGAGACAGAGGCAAAAAAAGAGATAATTATATTGCCATTACCACTTAATAATTATAATGATGAAGAAAGGCCACAGATATTGTTGGGACACCAGGAAAAGATACATATCCATATGGAAAAACTGGGAATAAGTGCAAAACGATGCTTCCTGGAGGAGGTGTTGCCTCAACTGAGTTTTAAAGGGATGAGCAGGACTTCTTCATCACCAAGTGAAGAGCAAGGGAAGGGTTTTCCAGACTTGATCAAAGGACATGGCTGAGAACCAGCATGGCAAGTGTGGAGGTACTGCAGACAGTTTGGTAGCTATATGAATTTTAAGTGAGGCGGGGCACAGCAAGAAGGATGCTGAACATGGTTAGCCCAGCTAAGGAGCTTATATCTCATTTGCCAGGCCAGCTCTCACACGCACTGGTAGTCAAGGCCAGGCACGGAATCTCAGGACAAACTTTATTTGGCCCATAGAAGGTTTTACAGAGTTCTGAGTTTGGATGCCTTTAGACAGCCAAGCTCCATTTCACTGCAATCCCCACTGCTCCCCATTGCCCACCTATGGACCCGGCACTCATTTCTGTTTCCTCCTGCCTTCTGTAGACTCTAAGGATGTGGTGCCTGCTCTGGGGAGTGGGGAGTCTCTGAAGGGTTTCCACCAGGTGATAAGCATGATCATGCCTTTGCTTTACAAAGCTTCCCTTGGTGATGATGCAGAGGAGGATGGAGGTGTGTCCTGGAGACAGATGAGTCCCTTTGGAGGCTGTTGCAATAATCCAGGCAAAAGATGTCAAGGGCTTGCAATTGTGTCCTGGGAGAAAGCACAGTAGGCATGGCAGGATAACCCCACCATCACCCATTGTGGACCCTTGAGGCCTGGGGAAATATGGGAGAAGGCGATGGGCCTGGCGCTAGCAATTCTACGTCCAGGACCACTTTAAATGACAGACTGTTGTAAGCACCCTAACCTACCGAGCACCTACTATACCCAAAGGTATGACATTCATAGTCTTCTGTAATTACCCCAACAACCCTGTGGAGCTATTGCTGCCCCTCCCCGCACTATTCTAAGGCTCAAAGAGCTTTCAAGCAGCTCCCGCGAAGGATCCTTGCTAAGCGGTTGTCCTGGAATTCAGACTGAGAATTACATGATTGCAAGGGTGGGGCTTTGTTCACTACAAGATACCTGTGTGGGTTTATCCTGATGTCATCAGAGTCCAGAGGCCATCAGAGTGGTATTTGAGGAGTGTGACCCAGTAGGGGATCAGTATGGACTTTGGCAATTCCCTGACTGAGAAAAAAAAACTGACAGAAAACTACCCAAGAGGGCAAGATGAGAATGTGCATTTGGAGCTTGTTTATTTGGCTAGGAGTCTTAGTCCATCTGGGCTGCTGTAACAAACGCCATAGACTAAATTTATTTCTCATGGTTCTGGATGCTGGGAAGTCTAGGATCAAGGTGCCAGCAGATTTGATGTCTGGCAAAAGCCTATTTCCTTATTCATACGTAGAGCCTTCTAGCTGCGTCTTCACATGGTACAAGGGGCTAGCTAGCTCTCTGGGCCCTCTTTTATAAGGCACTAATCCCAGTCGTGAGGGCTCCACCTTCTAATAGCATTACCACGGGGGTCAGGATTTCAAAATATGAATTTTGGGGGACACAAACATTCAGACCACAGTTCTTGGCAAACACCCCTCTACTTTTTCCTCAGAAAATTAGGAAAAATTTCAAGTTTACTTACACATTAGAACACAAATGCCAAAGCAAGGCTAGATGTTGTACTTTGGGGTCTGCTGGCTATAAAATCTCTGAAGGAGAAACCAGGCTGGAGAGGGCCTCAAGTGGACTGGCCTGGGAGCTCCAGTCCCTAGCTCTGTTCTCTCTGTTCCCCTCCACTGGCTTTAAGGAGAATTAGAAAACCACCTCTGTGTCCCAAATGCCAAGCACTCAAAGTCAGTGGTTCTCAAAGTGTGATTTCCCAACTCGCAGCATCTACACCACCTGAGAACTTGCTTGACCAAATTCTCAGGCCCTACCCAGACCTCTTGATATGGTTTGGTTCTGTGTCGCCACCCAAGTCTCACCTTGAATTGTAATCTCCATAATCCCAACGTGTCAAGGGCGGGACCAGGTAGAGTAATTGAATCACAGGGGTGGTTTCCTCCATGCTGTTCTCGTAATAGTGAGTGAATCTCACAATATCTAATGGTTTTATAAGTGTCTGGCATTTCCCCTGCTTGCACTCATCTTCTCTCCTGCCACCCTGTGAAGAGTTGCCTTCTGCCATGATTGTAAGTTTCCTGAGGCCTCCCCAGCCATGCAGAACTATGAGTCAATTAAATCTCTTTTCTTTATGAATAACCCCGTCTTGTGTATTTCTTCATTGCAGCATGGAAATGGACTAACACACTTCCTGAATCAGAAACTCAGCGGATGAGGCCCGTCAATCTGTGTTTCAACAAGACTTCCAGGGGACTGTGATGTGCGCTTAAGTTTGAGAACTACACTAGTAAGTGATAATAAATATGACAACATATTTTTTTGAATGCTTTAATGAACCTTTATTTTCCTTGCAATGCCCTGGGCTTCATCCAAATGAGTAAAGAATTTCTGCAAAGTCACTTAGGGTTCAGCAGAATCCCAGGTGTGGCCAAAGAATGTGCATGGGCAGGTAGACCATCAGTAGGTTAGAACTCCAGTTCCATGATGGCTTTGAAAAAAAATTGATGTTGCTTGATCTGATCTCAGCTTCCAGGGCACCTCTTCAGGGAAGGCTTCCCTGAGCTTCCTGGGCTAAGGTAGAAGCTCCTGTCACATTTTCCCAGAAGCATTCCAAATTTCTGCTCATCGTCACAGTGCTCATCGTACTGCAAAAGGTCTACCTGTTTAATCATCTGCTTCCTTCACTTCACCCTAAGCTTTTTTTTTTTGAGATGGAGTCTCATTCTGTTATGCAGGCTGGAGTGCAGTGGCTCCATCTCCGCTCACTGCAAGCTCCGCCTCACGGGTTCATGCCATTCTCCTGCCTCAGCCTCCCGAGTAGCTGGGACTACAGGCACCTGCCACCACACCTGGCTAATTTTTTGTATTTTTAGTAGAGATGGGGTTTCACCATGTTAGCCAGGATGGTCTCGATCTCCTGACCTTGTGATCCTCCCACCTCGGACTCCCAAAATATTGGGATTACAGGCGTGAGCCACTGCGCCTGGCCACCCTAATCTTAGTGAGGGCAGAGACTCTGGTATTCTTGTCCTTGAATCCCTGGAATCTAGCAGAAGGACACTTAGTAAATATGCATTTAGTTAGTTGAACACCAAGCTCACCTTTGCCTGTGGGGCCTTATCATGCTATCCCTCGGCCTGAATTCTTTCTCCCCAGAGTCTCTGTGGCTTGTTTAGCTTCTCATTCCAATCATAGCTGCTAGGTCATCATCTCTTGACTACCCAACCCAACCCGGGCACTACATTGGTCTCTACCATCCCCGTCACTTTGTATTTGACATGGCACTTGATCACTATTCCATAGTCTACTGATTATTTTATGTTCTGACTCCTACTTCCTAGAGTGCAAGTTCCCTAGTCAGGGGCTGGTCTATCCGGCTCAACTCCACCCTCAGCACATTAAATCCCTCAGTAAATGATTTTTGAATGATGCATGACTTTTTACTGACTCATTTATCAAAACACTCAGACATTATCTATGTATGATCATTTTAGAGATGGAAGAAAATAAACTCAAGAACTGGTGACTTGCCCAGGTCACACTGCTGGTGGGTAGCAAAACAGCAGCTAGAATCTATAGCTTCTGGCTTTCCAGCCAGTCCTTGTTCCACTACATTCATTACTTCTTTGCTGGACTGAAAAGCTTAGGACTTTTCCAGTAAGTAATACGGAGCCACAGAAGACCTGAAGTTTCAAGGAAGTGGTAGGATGGATTCTCTTTTACTATAAGGTAAGTGCCTCCCTCTCCCATTTTGCCACATTGACTAATCTTATTTCAAAAGCATCTGTTTTTCCACCTGGGGGTCACAAAGTTACTGCCTCACGCCATAAATCCACTGTTGGCATTTCCTTGCAGCTGTGTTAGTTGACAGCTCTGCATCACCAGCTCTGTGAAGATGTGGGAAAGCTGGTGCTGTCAGACTCCATCAGCAGAAGACAAGCTGTGATTGCTGATGGTTGCACTAATGTACCTGCACTGTCGGGGAGGCCCTTCTGCCCTATCTGGCATTTCCAGGGAAAGGTACAGTGGAGATAGAGACGTCACTTCAGGAGGCAGCTGATGTATGTCAGAGGATTAATATGACCCTATATCAAGTTCAAGTTTTGGTCAATCAACTCAGAGCCTCATAAACTTTAGAGAAAGGTAACCCCTTTGCTGTTACTTTGGCCCAAAAGAAGAGCACCAATCTTCATTAAAACATTTGATAACTGCAAAAGAGGGAAGGGATTGATTAAACCAACTGTAGTACTTTCATAGGATGGAGTATTATGTGGCTATTAACATTTGACTTAAAAATAGGTAGAAATAACTGGATTCTTACAATAAATTGGTTAGAAAAATTGGTTACAAAATGTAAAGCACCATATGAGCCTATTTTTGTTTTGGAAAAGTATAGATGGATAAATGAATGGGTGGATGAATATAAAGATCATCGATATGTAAACAAATGTATAGTTAGATGGACAGACAGATGATTAAGATAGAAAGCCACTAAAGAAAGCGTGGAAAGGCCACCATAAATATGTTAATAGTGGTTATATCTGGATGAAGGGATTAAGAGCAATTTTAAAAATCACTTACCTTTATTTCCTGGTTATTTAATAATAAACTTATATTGCTTTTGTTAGCGCAAAAGCATAGCTATTAATAACAACAATTCTAATATTCGGAATCAAGAGCTCATCTTTTACCTATGTGTCCTCTTTATACCCTCTTTACTCTTGTTACATGAATGTTCATAATACCCATTCATCCATCCATCCATCCATCCATCCATCCATCCATCCATCCAGGAGGCAGAGTCTATCTGGACTTCAGGATGGTATTTAAATAATCCCCCAAGAAAGTTTTATATTGATTTCAGGTCCTCTCATGCCTCTGGACTATTTTATTCTTCTGGTTGTTGTTCCTATTCTAGACCATGGAGCACCTTTCTATATCCCATCATGCCACCCTTTGTACTCCTGGTCAATTTCTACTCACGATCTAAGACTTTCTTCAGACCTCACCTTTCCCTCTTTCCTCTTGTTGCTTTCATCCCTTCCTTCTACTCCCTCCTCCCTCATGGCCTTTGTTCTCCAATTGCACCTTGTACTTTGTACTCTGCCACCCTTTGTACCCCCGGTCAATTTCTACTCACGCTATAAGTCTTTCTTCAGACCTCACCTTTCCCTCTTTCCTCTTGTTGCTTTCATCTCCTCCTTCTACTCCCTCCTCCCCCATGGCCTTTGTTCTCCAATTGCACCTTGTACTTTGTACTCTATTTGAAACTTTCCAATAGGTACAGTTATTATCTATGTACTTGCTGTCTCTTGATTAGACTTGGTGCTTCCTGATGCAAAGACTATGTCTTTCATCTCTGCACTCAGGGCCTAACTGCCTAGTAAAAGCTAGTCTGCTTCTCTCACAAGTATGTTTCTGTCAGCCTAAACAAGATTGACCAACAACCTTGATACCATTCATTTAATCAACAGGCACTTACTGAGCATCTACTATATCCAAACCACAGAGATTAGTAAGACACAGTTTCTTCCTCCAGGGGCTCACAGCCAGGTTGGGGAGGCAGACATGGGCACATGAAAAAGAACCATAAACAGTCCACCATATGATGTCGGTGTCCTATTTCAGCCTAGAGAGTGGGCCTTCTAGGAGTTCAAGAGACCCCTATAGGCTGTCTGGACAGGGGAGAGACTAGATGGCAGGGGGAGGCAGTTAAGGTTTGAAGAGAGACTTCAAAGAAGATAAAGATTTAGACAAACACAAGAGATGAGGGATGACATTCCAGGTAGGGGGCACCGTGTGGCAAAGGAGCAGAGGTGGTGGGCTCCTGGCTTGTTATGAGTGTCCAGGCTGTGGGAGCTGAAAGGGCATCAGAATTAGTGTTAGCCCCTGGGGTTATGTCTAGCTAGTATCATTTAGAAGCAGTGCAACTTCTCAGAGCCTCAGCTTCTTCACCCATGAATCAAATATTAAATTATCTGCCTTATCTGTCTTATAGGGAAGTTGGGAGGATCCAGTGACACACGGTGTGTGGAAATTTTTTGTAAATTGTAAAACAATACACTTATGTAATTCAGAGAATAAGAATAATCAATAATATGGCTAGAGGAAGGGATTTATAAGGAAAGGAAAACACTTGGGCATGTTGGAATATTTAGAGCAGGGTTTGGGGAAGGCCTTAAAGATTATGACCCTGACTTTTCCATTTAGCTCTCATGATTCCCAGTACCATTTCTCTTGTGAATTCATCGATCTGGTCCAGCCTGGGTTAGGTGCCCCACCTCATGTTCCCAATATCCCACTTACTTAGCAAGATAGCCTTTTAATTTCTGCTCACATCTGTCTTCCCAACCAGGCTGGGAGTTCATTGAAAGCAGACATCTTGCTTTATTCATTTTGCAGCCTCGGTGTCTAGCACATTATCTGGCACACAGTTGGGATTCAGTAGATGTCTGTTAGTGATAACTGTTTTAATGGCTACTCTTCATGAAGTGCTTACCAGTTGGCAGTCATTTTGCTAAGCACTAAACAAGAATTTGCTCATCATCACAACAACCCTTATTCCCATTTTGCAAGTAGAAAAAGTGAGTCATAGGAGGCTTAAATAACTCAGTCAGTTTCACTCAACACGTGAGCATTGGAGCTAGAATTTAAGCCGAGGTCCTGAGGTTTCTGAGTGCCATATGTTTCTTGTGAATTCATTCACTCATTCATTCTACCAATAATGATCGTGTGCCTGTCACGTGCCAGGAACCATTTCAGGCTGAAGGAATGTGTCTGGAAGAAGTGATAAATGGGATATCAGATAATCCCATGCTCGGTGAAAATGTGAAACGTATGTGTGACCAAAGTACAGAGCATCCCAGAGGTGTGGGCAACTCAGCTGTGGGTGGGGGTGGAGAGAAGCCTCCAAGAGAAGAGGAAAAGAGCCAAGGGCATTCCATCCAGGTAGAAGAAAGGGCAAGCGGGAGGACACCAGGGTGGGGTGTAGCAAGTTGAGTCTGGATGTTGCAGTGAGTCTTCCTGGCTAGACAGTGTACTTCTTGAAGGAGGAAACCGTGTCTTAAACATCTCCACTTTCATAACCCTGCACAATGCCTGCATCTGGTTGCTCAGTGAAAGCTTGGTGGATGACTGAGATGGGTTTCTACATTTTGAAAACAGAGAGCAAATCTCAAATTTCAGAAGAACACTAGAAGGCTGCAAGAGAAAATGACTCCAATTTGCAAGGGGCGGCCAAGCACGACCAGAAGGAAATGAATTTGTGTATTTACCAAGAACCTCTTTGCTTGGCTCAGAATATCCTCAGATCCCCATCTCAAACCTGCTCTCCTGTTAAGAGAATGCAAGACAAATTCTGTCTAAGGTACTTTGGGTTTTGCAAGTTGCTAGGATATTAATATATTTATCCACAACCACAGACACTTGGCTCAAGAACAGCCCACTCAGCCCTCACTTGAGGCTAGATCATGGGGATTCAATCAACGTGAGGTCCTGAAGGGGCTTTTAAGTCAGCCAGGGACGTGGTCATTGCTTAGAGGTACCACAGCTGAAGCTTTTCTCCAGGTTTGGTGATAATAAGTTATTTTTGTTAAGTTGATTTGCTTTGGCCTCTTTTGAGGCTTCATATTCAGTTGTGATTTGCACCTGCCTTTTTTAACCTAAAAACACATACGAAGGAGAGGAATGGAGGCATATTTTCCC
This sequence comes from Hylobates moloch, assembly GCF_009828535.3. Classification (NCBI taxonomy): domain Eukaryota; kingdom Metazoa; phylum Chordata; class Mammalia; order Primates; family Hylobatidae; genus Hylobates; species Hylobates moloch. The sequence continues at coordinate 42,337,358 of NW_026652293.1, forward strand.
ACTCCACAGTCCCTGGGCTTCCAAAATGGGGATGTTTTGGGTCTAGATGTCCTCAAGGAAAATAGGACACTTGGGTTTCTGGGCTCATTACATGGATATGAAGGAAATATGGCCTAGAACCTGTTGATATTGTAGCCCAAGGTCACATACTGGCAGACCACTACCTCTACAATGATTTCAGTGGTGGGCGTGAGGAGGGGAAGGGAACAGGCAGGGCTGTCTTTTGTTAAACTGTAGGATATAGGGATGACTCATGACCTATACAGGGCCAAGCATTTAGCTTTCACATGCCTCAAACACAAATCAATTTGACTACACAAGGGGAAAGCAAAATAAACTCACTTCCTGATTATTTTTTCTTTGGAGGGGGTCTTGCCTTGTTACCCAGGCTGGAGTGTAGTGATGCAATCATGCCTCACTGCAGCCTTGACCTCCCAGGCTCAAGAGATCCTCATATCTCAGCCTTCCGAGTAGCTGGAACCACAGGCATACACCACACCAGGCTAATTTTTTTTTTTTTTTTTTTTTTTGTAGAGACAAAGTCTTGCTATGTTGCCTAGGCTGGTCTTGAACTTTGGGCTCAAGAAATCCTCCCTCCTCAACCTCCTAAAGTGTTGGGATAACAGGCATGAGCCACCATGCCCAGACCTATTCTTTTTTTTTTTTTTTGAAGAGCTGCAACCTTCTGTTGGCATCACCAACAAGCATCATTTTTTGAGGCTCTCTTCATGTAGACCCTGAGACTACAAAGGCCAGCACTGGTTCCTACCTATCATGGTTGTATAATAAGTCACAAAGGTGTCCCATCCCACATTCCCACAGAGATGATAAAAAAAGAACCTTCTCTCTGACTAAACTTATTACTTGAATGGATAAGTGATCGTCTATCAAATTATTGGCAGCAAGGGTGGCTTAATATCAATACTTCTGAAACTTTATTTTGAGCTGGCAACTACAAAAATGTAATTGTCTCATAGCCCATAACCCTTACAATAGCTCAAGTTTTTTTCCTGGTAACTTTAGTAATATAATTAGCAACTAATTTAACCTGGAAGATTTATTGGCAAGTTATATCGCTCAAAACTGCATGTTTATAGTTAAAGTTTTAACTATAATTTAAAATAATTCTGCATAATGAAATGGGCAATATATATGGGAATAAATTCTATGCCATTTATTTCAATTTGAATTTCCAAATTGTAATGTTTCCCTTTGTGCTATAGGAATAGGATTAAATGGGATAAGACTAGAATTTATAAGGGCTGTATATGAGGGGAGGGCAGAGATGGAACAATGAGGGTTATGATGAAAATGAATAGCAAAGAGTGAATTCTGTATGTCTTTGCTGTGGCACTGAAGTGAAGAGATGTTAGCTTTGGCTGTTCACAAAATAGGACATCATGATTTTCAGTGTTTGAGAGAAAATTGTTGGAAAAAGTTTGCAGTACTTGACATGTATCTGCATGCACAAAATAAAATTATTTGTCCACTTTAAAAAAAAACTGCATGTTCCATGGCACTTCACTGAAATATTTATTAGTGGACAGATAACTCCTACTTTAAAAAGTGTTCAGGTCTAAATCATTTGACTATACTCAGTGGTTTATATGAGCTTTCCCCAAAGCTTCTTTTGCCAAACAGAGTCCCTCAAGAAGATCATATGTGTAGAGGAGATCAGTGATCTGACTAACTCTGTGCTTGGTTTTGGCTATGAGGCTGCACAGAATCAAATGGATCATTCATTGATAAACATCATGAGGGTTCTTAAAATTTTTTCTGAACATCCTGATTTATGTCTCATATTTTGATTTTAACATTTTAAAATCTTATAAAGACATAAAATTATGGTGCTTTTTTTTTTTTTTTACCATCACCAGTGATGTCTCCAGGCCCCTTCTTTTATTAAAGCCTAAAATGAGCCTTTTTATGTTTTTTACAAAAACACAACAAAACAAGATTCTACTATCCCAGTTCTGCTCTTGTTGAATTTAAGACACAATCTCTGACCTCAAAGTGGCCATGCAGAAAGGGCAGAAAACCATTTTCTGCACTGCACCTTTACGAATGGAACCTGGAGAAATAATACATACTCATATGAACTCAGGCGTGTTGTAGCAGCTTTGTCAGGTCTGGGATGTTATAGAAATGTCTGTTAAATGTAACAAACCTGCACATTGTGCACATGTACCCTAAAACCTAAAGTATAATAATAATAATAAAAAAAGAAATGTCTGTTAATCATATAAGTATAAATAGCATGATAGGCCCACAGAGCGAATCCAAAATCATCCATAACTGGTCTTCTGCTAGTTTCCAGACATGATTTACATACATTTCCAGACATGATTTACATATTACAAAATTCCAACTGCTCCAGCCCAGATGGAATTTTCCCAGTGGTGAACACCTCTTCTACATCACCACCTCTGCCCACCTCTGCCCACCTCTGCCTCCTTCAGCCCCCTTCTCATCCACCCTGACCCAACCCTCTCCCTCCTTATATGTATTCACTCATTCAATCGCTTATTCATTTGTCCTTTTTATTGATATCTACATCTATCCACATCCAATATCCACATCCAACTGGCAAGCAAGTGGCATCTGTTTCCTATTAACCAGAGTAGAAGTCTAAGCGCTTGTGCCCACTGCATGTTGGTATAGAAATTGCCACGAAAAACACAACACGGTCAAGCACTGGATGGAACAGGACTTTACTCACCCAGAGAAGAGACAGAGCAAGATCTGCTTCAGTAGTGGGTGTCAGTATCCCATGGACAGCAGGTCCATCCCAATAGCTGACACAGGCCATTGAATGACCCCTCTTATGCTGCAGCAGAAGGGCCCATCCCTTGCCTGCAAAGGACAGATACAGTAGTGAAGTTTCTAAGTGCCATATGATGCACGCCCTTAAGCAAAGCAAAAGAGTACAAACAGAAAAAGATATTCCCACAAAAGATGGTAAGTCCAGCACAGGCTGAGGATTCTTTATTTCTTGGTAAGGAAGTCTTCCAGGCCCAACGCGCATTCTTAGGTGGCCAAGCAGGGGTGGAAAGATGGCATGCAAGAGACTGCCTTTCCCAACACACAACCCCACCTTTATCCACATTTGTGTCTGCACCCATATCTATCCATATCCATTTCCATATCCATATCCATATCCATATCCATATCCATATCCATATCCATATCCATATCCATGTCTATGTCATCTCCCAGGTTGCTATCACTGGTTTTCAGTTATATTCATCTGCCTGGTCTTGATTCATTTATTTTGATGGTGGATTTTTTTCTCCTATATTAGACCATGAGTTTCTTAGAGACAGTAGCGTGATTTACTGATTTCTGCATCTTACACCAGCACACAATAGATCCTTAAGGATTTGAAGATATTGGGGAAAGTAGCACCTTTGTCAGGCATTGTTCTGGCCAGTTAGGCCGCACCACCTTATTTTAACCCTGGTTACCCTATGACCGTGTCTCACCTCTGACCTTTGCACTGGCTGTCCCCAGATCTGCCTATGGTTGACTTTTTCTTTTCATTCTTATTTAAATTCAAAAGTCATTTTCTCTGAGAGTCCCACCCTGACCACCTGACCCAGGAATCCCAACCTGATTCCCCCACAAAGTTATTCTATATCCCAGCGTCCTCTTTCATTTTCCCCATAACACTTATCAATGCCTGAAGTTAGCTTTTTAATGAATTTATTGATTTGTCTATTTGTCTGTTTTCTCCAGCCCCTTTCCCAATTAAAATATAAGCCCCATGGTGGCAGGGGTTAGCTTGTCTTTTCTGCGGCCGTATCTACAGCTTAGAGTAATGTCTGAAACACACTAGGTGCTCACTTATCATCCAGTGAAACAGTAACCTCAAGCAGAGGCTGTTACTATACCAATTTTTTTTTTTTTTTTGAGATTGGGTATCGCTCTGTCACCCAGGCTGAAGTGTAGTAACATGACCTTGTTTCACTGCAGCCTCCACCTCCCCAGCTTAAGCAATCCTCTGACCTCTGCCTCCCCATTAGCTGTGTCCACAGGTGCACCTAGCTAATTTTTTTGTATTTTTGGTAGAAATGGGGTTTTTACCATGTTGCCCAGGCTGGTCTCAAACTCCTGAGTTCAAGCGATCCAACTGCTTCAGCTTCCCAAAGTGCTGGGATTACAGGCATGAGCCACCATGCCTGGCCTATAGCAGTTTTGGAGATGAGGAAGCTGAGGTTCATGACAAGCCTCATGTCGACAGATCTGAGATCCAAAGCCCTTTTCAAAGCCCGTCTCTTACAGGCCGAGAGACTGCCATTTACCAAGCACAGTGGATACGTTGATAGAAACATGATGCTTCTACTTTGATCAGACTTTCTGATGTTTCTCTTGTTCCCTTGTCTATTTTGAAACTGTAGACAAACAGGCATGTGAGTCTCTAATTCCAGAAAGTTTTATTTACTAGCATAATAATAAAAATAATAGCTTCAAAGTATGCTAAGAACTTTGTATACACTATTTCACTTAATCCCCACAACAAGCCTATTAGAAGGATAATTTAATCTCCTTTTTACACATAAAAAAATAAAATTCAGGAAGATAAAATACCCTACCTAAGGTCAGTGGTATCAAAGCAAGAATCAGAAGATACAAGCAGTAGCTGAATGTAGTGGCTCATGCCTATAATCCTAGCACTTTGGAAGGCTGAGATAGGAGGATTGCTTGAGGCCAGGAGTTTGAGACCAGAGTGGGCAACATAGTGAAACCCTGTTTCTACAGAAATTAAAAAAAAATTATCCAGATGCATTGATGTGCACCTGTAGTCTTAGCTATTTGGGAGGCTGAGGCAGGAGGATGGCTTGAGCCCAGGAGGTCAGGGCTGCAGTGAGCTATGATTGCACCACTGCACTCCAACCTGGGTGACAAAGTGAGACCCTGTCTCTAAAGAGAGAGAGAGAAAAGAAAAAAGATACAAATGGCTTAATTTGAGAAGTGTTGATAAAAGACTAAGGAAACGAAGATTCAAAGTCACATCTCTTTGCCTAACCACAGTGCTAGAGTAAACACTCCCTAAAGGCAGGCTCTGAACTGGGTACCAAGGATACGAAGACTCATTCCCTGACCTCAGCAAGCTCATGGTCTAGAAAAGGAGGACCCAGTTTGGACAGGAAAGAAACCAGGCACCAAATAAGGGGAAGAAGAGAATGGAGAAGGAGGGCTGTGGAGACATGCTGGGCTCCTGCAACCTTAGTTGGGGTAAATATAAAAGGGACTGACCTTCTAGTTTTTCAGTGTAACACCAGAGCTGTAGAGGGAGAAGGGCCACTAGGAGATTCCATTTCAGTGATGTAGCCAGCAGGAAAGCCTACATAAGTGAGAGCCTGGAGAAGCATCTGGCTACCCTGGACCGTGGCAGGAGGGAAAAAGAGGAGTCACTGTAGGGTGGATAGAGTGGTCCTTAGATTTAGTTTTTACTTCCCCTCCCAGCCTTGAGCCAGCTGCTGTGACTCATGGCTCTTTGGCTGCAGGAAACCCGTTACAACCTAACTTTCTGCCTAGGTCAATTGGTTTTGGTTTCATTTTCTAGTCTGGAGTATGATCATGCTGTCTATTAAACTTAGAAATTTCCTTGACATTTTCAGTTTCATGCAGAATGAAAAGGAAATGGTCTTGTGACAATGTGATCACCTTGCTGAATGTTCTAGAGCTAACCAGCCGGACAAGGGACAAGGGCATCCTTATCAGGATGAAGTCTCGTTCTGTGAAGCCAGCAGTCCCAATATTTGAAAAAAAAGTTGTCTCAGTCAGTGTTCTAGCAAAAAATGGATGGTACACTCAAACTATGTAACTTGGAGGGAATTTAAGGAAAAGATCATTTACTTAGATGCAAAGGAAACTCTGGGGCTTATAACAGCAGGGAGTCATTACCTTCCCTATCTCTTAACAGGCAAGAAGAGGGAGCAGTTCCTGGAACAAAAAGAGGGGAGTTGTAGGGAGAGGGCTCCCCAAAAAGAGGCTGCCTTCATGAGAAGAAAGCAGCCAAGCCCTAGCAAAATCCTAAAAGGAGGGAGCAGGGAGAATAAATCCCCCATCCTCACTCTCCTGCCACTCCCTGCATCTCTCGTTGGTAACTTGCAAAGGCTGGGCACAATTGGAAGCTAGAAGGCAAGGGAGATCATTGATGGGGCCCATGCAGATCAGCCTCCTAGGGTGCAGAGGTGGGTACAGAAGGGTAGGGAGATCTGGAGAGCCATGGAAACTCATGTAACATGTAACAATAGTTATGGCTGGTTGATAATAACTATACCAAGAATGTCGATTGTGGTAGACAACTGCCATTGACTACTCAGGATACATCTGGCCCTTTCAAAGCACTTTTATGAACTAGCTCTTTTGATTCTTGCAGCAAGCCCTTAAGGTGGGCACTGTCCTGGACCCATTTTACAGACAGGGAAACCAGGGATGAAAGAGGTTAAACATTAGCTGGGAAATGAAGGAGTATGAACTCAAACCCAGATGGCTGTGGTTACAGATCCAGCTCTTGTCCACTGGATGGGCCCATTTTACCCAAAATGATAACTGAGGAGGTAGATCCTCAATCATTGCTGAAGGGTAGGGACATGAGTATGGCCTGGGGAACAAGAGGAAATAGTTCCATAAGCATTGTTTAGCATAAATGAGATCAAACATGCTTCATTTAAAAGATGTTAAAATATCACCCAAGAGGGTGGGGCTGGGGAAACAGAACCAGAGAGAACAAGTGAGAGCGAGCAAGATTGAGCATGCATCAACTGCACATAGGATACGAGCCAAATGTCTAATTATAGCTGATAAGGCCCCTCCTGATCTGTGCCCTGTCGACTCATCTTTCCCTGTTCCCCATGGGGCACTGTGTCCCAGCCAAAAGAAACTCTACTTAGTTCTCAAAATAGCCCTAAGTCTTCTGCCTGGGACAGTTCACCCCACCCTGTATTGGCCCATCTCAAATCCTATTTATCTGTTGGGTCCTAGTTTTGACCTTTCTCTTGCCTTTCTTCCTCTCTCCCTCCCTCCTTCCTTCCCCTAGCAAATACTTATCGGCATTGGGTGTGTGCAGATACAGTGGTCAGTGTTGCTGACCTAGGTCAATACTTGTCCCTGCCTTCATGGAGTTTCCACAAGGAAATCTTCCCTCCATGCCCAAGTGTAGGTTGGGGATTCCTCCTTTGTGTTTTCGCGGCCTTACTCTGTCGTCTAGCACCTGGTTTTGTGCCTGTCTCCTCTCTCAGACCATAGACTCATGAGGGTGGGACTCTGTCTGATTCTGTGGGTGTTCATTTCCTATCACTCCTGTAACAAATTACCACAACTTCACAGCCTAAAACACCACAAATTAATAATCTTACGGTTCCAGAGGTAAGAAGCTGGACACAGGTCTCACTGGGCTAAAATCAAGGCAGTGGGAGGCTTTACTGCTTTCTGGATGCTCTAGGGAAGAACATATTTTCCAGCTTTTTCAACTAGAGGCTGCCTGCATTCCTTGGTTGATGGCCCCTTCCTTCATCTTCAAGGTCAGCCAAGGCTGGTGGGGTCTTTCTCACATCACATTTGGACAGTGATTCTTTTGGATGCTGATTCTTTTGCCTCCTTCCTCCACCTTTTATGGACTCTTGTGATTACATAGGCCCACTCAGATAAAGTCAGCTGATTAGCAATCTTAATTCCATCTGCATCCTTTATTCCCTTTTGCCACATTCCAGGGATTGGGACATGCTAGTAGGTGAGGGCAAAAATGGAATGTCTGAATATGCAGGATACGCATGTGTGTGGAACACATAGAATCTCTATATATGTCAAAGGCATGTGTCCAAGTAACACATGTAAGTATGTTGCATGTCTGCAAGAGTGCATGTGGACGTGTGTGGTTTAGGAGGTAAACACTGCCTGATCACATTAGTTGTGGTCATATGCATGTATGTGTGTTGTGAGGTGGGAGGACCACTTGAAGGGGGAAATATAAACATGAATAGGCAACCAAGTACTATTTTTCTGACAGTTGTGAAATATTTGTGTCTTTTCCCCCCATTATGGACACTTGTACTGCAGAGACCTGGATTTCTACGCTCATACTCACATGTGCTGGTGACCACCCTCAGAGTGAAGGCAGCATCCTCTCTGGGCCAGTAGCTCTTCTAGAAGGGCCTATATGAGTCAGCCTGCAACTCAGACATATTCAGTGCTGCAGGCAATGAAATCAATCAGAGCCTAGTTTTCCATTGTCCTGTGAGGGTAAGAGCTCCTGACATGGAATCCTATTTAAATTCCCAGCTCATCCATTACCTAATTTCACAAATCCAAGAGCAGCAGAGCCTTTAGGGATCATCTAAGATCATCTAACCTGCACCCTTCATTTAACAGACGGGATAGGGCCTAAAGAGTGGGGACTTGTGCAGGTTGATGCGAACATCCAGAGCAGAATAGGAGGAGGGACCCCTATTGCAGTTAAGATCTTTATGAGGTGACTATTGCTTGAGGTCAGGAATGTTGCATTACATGCCCCTGCTCCCCAGGGCCTCATGTCTCTAAGAGATAAAACCCAGAGATGGTGCTTCTAGACGCAGCCTTCTCATCCCTGAGAGAAGCTTCTACTCACAGTCTCGGTCAGATTTCTCACACAAGGAGCTTGGCTGGACATTCTAAAAGCCTCAAGGCATTTTTTCAACCCATCTCTTAAAGCTTAGACCCAAGCTAGAGCAAAACTGTAGCTTCTTGCTCAGTGTTCTTTGGTTCTGTGCTGGTCCTCTCAGCATTCCCAAGCATATATTCCTCACCCATATATATATAAACCAATGTGTTTATGCAACAATATTTGGGGTTCCTACTGAATATGGCCGCTAATGCTAGGTGTCAGGCACACTGTGGTGAATAAGCTGACCTGGATCCTAGCCCTCAAAGGGGTGTATAATCATAGAACTTCCAGGTTACATCCAACTCCAGTCAGCCCCAAAGCTGTTTCACTTTTATTTATTTATTTATTCTTTTTATTTTTTATTTTTTGAGATGGAGTCTCGCTCTGTTGCCCAGGCTGGAGTGCAGTGGTGCGATCTTGTTTCACTGCAACCTCCTCCTCCCAGGTTCAAGTGATTCTCCTGCCTCAGCCTCCCGAGTAGCTGGGATTACAGGCATAAGCCACCACGCCCAGCCCTGCTGTTTCACTTTTAAATACGAGACAGGAGAGAGAGAGAGAGAGGTGGACACCTGCATCGGAGTGAGAGTGAAGTGGGCAAAGAGAAAAGAGATCATGAGAGCAAGAAAAAGACATCAGAGGCACACAAAGACCCAGAGGGAGACAGTGTGGTGGAAGTCCTAGCTGTAGTTGTGTGCACGCTGCTGTGACATCAGTGAAGCACAGCGGGTGTTCTGTAAATGGTCATGCCCTTCCCCAATAAGAGCAGAAACCATTCATTTATTCTCATGCTCTCAACGGATATTTATTGAGCATCCACAGTGTGCTAGACACTGCACCTGGCACATGTCGCATCCCTCACTTTGACCCAGGGGTCTACAGAGCAGGTCCTCCCACCCCTGTACTGCAAACAGGGCAAGGGTGCTAATCCCTATCGTATAGACAGGGGTTGGGCAGGCCCCTGAAGGCACCTCCCACACAGAGTTCAGAGTTCTTGTACGACAAGGATGCTAGCTTCAATCCCTGGCATAGAGTAGGCTCTCTGAAGAGTGAGTTTGCATGAGTGAATCAAGCACTGGAATTTAGGCCTCTCAGACCTGAGAATCCTTACTGTCTCATTCAAGTCTTAGCAGGGGGACCCCTGCCCTCAACCCCAGAGCCTCTTTGCTATCCTATTCCTAAATGAAACATGTGCCAACAGGCAAAAGTGAGATCATCTTGGAAGCATCCTGGGACTTCCTCCTATACAACAGAAGCTGAGTCAGGGCCATATCAGAGTTGGGGGAGGTGGGAGCCTGAGCCAGGCTGGCCCCTACTTTAATTCCTCATGTTTAAGGGACATGACAAATTTAGGCTTGACCCTACATGGGTCCAAGGGGATGGAGGTACTTGGTGGCAGGAGGATCCAGACAATCCATGGCACCTGGAGTTAGGGGAAGGCCAAGCTGATTTCCCTTTCATTCTCCAAGGGGATCTCTGAAGGGGACACAATCTGCTGCCTATAATAGCAGCCCCTGCCCTGTTCCAGTCTCCTCAGTCACCCTTAGACCTAGCCAAAGTTCTGTCCATGGTTTTCCGAGCAATGCTGGAAGCCATGTGTTCACCCTCATCACCACGAGCACATCCCCACATGGGCCTATCTTGAAACAGGCTCGGTAAGGCCTCCTATGTCCATCTTAAGTCTCTCCCGTAGACCAGAGTCTACAATGGGTAGAAGGGATATAGTGTGAAGATGTGTACAAGCTGCTTCAGAAACACTTGGAGGGAGCAGCACTCTGCTTAGGGGAATTCAGGAAGGCTTCATAGAGGAGTTGGGTTTGAATCAGGCCTTTAAGCATAAGGAGGGTGTTTTTTTGTTTTGTTTTGTCTTTTCCAGCTAGAGAAGAGGGAGAAGAGCACCCTAAGTCAAGGGACCAGCATGAAGCACAGAAGAGCATGGCGAGTGTTTCGGGGAGTGGCCACATGTCGAAAGGCATGTGGATGTGGCCATCGAGTGGCACAGCAAGCCTGGGACTGGCTTAGGGAGGGCTCTGAGTGCCACGCTCCAGGTCTTGGACCAGCTGCATAGGGTGAGAGGAACATAGGTGGTTTCTAAGCAGGGAAGCAATGATACTGCGGTCAGAACACTCTTGTAGCTCTGGAGGAGGTTCTTTTCATGGGGGATAGAGAGAGTGAGATTTGATGGAGACCAGCAAGGAGGCTGTAGCACTGGTCTAGGTGAGAGGCAGTAAGAGTCTGAATGAGGCAAATGGCTGGGGGAAAGAGAAAGGTGGACAAATTTGAGAGATATTGGGCAGATAGAATAAACAGAACTCAAGGCCTGATCAGATAAGACAGCAAAGAGTTAGAAGGACGCCAGGCTTCCTGCAAGGGCTTTAGGGGATGATGGTGTCACCAGGTGGGGAATTTGGAGGGAGAACAGATTGGGGAAAAGAGCAAAAATTCCATTTTGAACAGGGTGGGTTTGAGGTTTCTGTCTGATATCAGGTGAGATGCTATGGCAGCCTGGACACCTGAACCTGAGCTCCTGGAGCCATAGGTGGTAGCACTGTCCAGAGGTGGATGGAGGGGGAGGTTGTACAGAAACAAGCGAGGCACTGAGAACCATATAACGATGAGAGAAAGAAACAATGCACCATCTTTTTGAGCCTCCATGTCTCCTAGAACTCAGGATTGCTATTGGTAGAAAGATTCTTTAGTCTTCAAACTGAATATGCAGACATCAAGATTAGGTTTACACCTCCTGGCTGGAACAAACATTTACCCATCCCAGAATCCCAAGATTTTGCTAAAACATATTAGCCTTTCATTTTAAAAATCTTTATTTCCTTAAAACACAACAAATTTCAGTCTGTGGTTGGAGGCAGAAAGAGCTCAACCTAAAATGAAAGCTGAGTGTTTGAGGCAGCCCTTTTCTCAGCTGGCTCTCACCTACGTGATATTGTCCGAGATTCCTTGTACTAGATTAGCAGATTTTCTCTGTATTACCAATTTACATATTTTTCTTCCAGCCATCAAAAAGAGTGTTTCACGATTTTAAAATTTCCTTCTGGCGTGGTACACAATAAGGAATAGCAACATGGTCCCCGGTCACCGAGGCTCCCATGTGCCTAGGAGAAAATGTTTACGGTACAATTTAGCCTGAAGCAAATCCACCATCGGCATTTTCATAAACCTCACAGAAAGAAGAAACAAAAGCTGTTGAAATGTGAAAAGAATTAGGGAAGAGACTTTCCCAGGGAACGAACATGGCCCACACTGTACAGAGGGAAGAACAAACAAACTTTGGAGAGGTTATGGAGTTGTAAAACCCTTGTTTATTTCTGAAAAAAAGAAATAAAGTTGGAGAAAAGCCACTAGGTCTGCACAATAATAAATCGCGTTCCAGGGGGCGGGAAAGGAGGAGTGAGACGGTAAATTCAGAGTCAAAAACAAAGCAACATTCCAGCACCCGTCCCTGGTGGCGTGTGAACCTGCGCCGTTTGATTTCTGGAGAGATCTGGCTCCTGCCAGTGTCAGTGTCCTCGCAAAGTCAAAGTGCCCTGCCTGGTTGCTCCTCCGTTTGGTCACCCATCAGAAAAGCATCTGGTTTGGGTTACGATTTCCAAATCAAGTCTTAGGGTTGTTCGACTTTCAAAAAGAAAGAAAAAAAGCAAAACACCCTAGTTCCCTCTTCTCAAGTTGAACTTTCCACAGCAGTTTCAGCGCTGACAGAAACTGCAAGGAGCTCAGCGAGGCGCGGCCAGGGCCGGCCCAGGAAGGCCCTGGAGGAAATTCCCACAGCCTGGTGCCCTTGGAAGGGGAGCTCCCTAGGCCTCTTCCCGCCCTAGGCCGTGAGTAAATTTGCCTGTGAAAGGTCACAACGGTCTCTTGGCTAAGGGATTTTTCTCCAGGCAAGCACCTCAGGTTTCTGGGAGAGACAGGTACCATTTCCTGAGAAGTCAACCTCCTAGAAACACCGAGAATAACTGAAAACCCTGTGCCTTATAAAATGAGCACAGGGGTCGGGCACCAAGCTGCAGTTTTCACATGTGGTGAAGAGCCCAATAACATTCTTTGCTTCAGATCTGCAGACTTTTTTCTCTGTTTTTAAATGGAAATTGAAGCGAAGGAATTTAATTCATTGAATATTGACTTGAGTGCCTACTACCTGCGTATGCCAGCTTCAAAAGCGCTGTCTTATATATTCCGCATAACAATTCTGTGAGATAAATACCATTATCATTTCATATTACAGATGAGGAAGCGGAGGATCAGAGTTTACGTGATTGGCTCAGTATCACACAGTACCACACAGTAAACGGTGAGAACAGAATGCAAACTGCAGCCTCTACCTTCATTTCCCCTTAATCACTAAGCTCTGCTGTTTGAGTAACAGAAGGTTCCTGCCTACAGAAGCTAACTGGTTCAAAAATACAGGAGTTGAAATTTGACTACAGTTAATTAGGTTCCCTGAGAGATGAGTAACAATAATAACAATAATAGTGCTAAGAAATTACTAATTAATGAGCACTGACTATGCATGCTCAAGCTAAGTGCTTTCCCTGTGTTATTTTAACCTCTCCACAAAAGCACCCTTTGAGGAAGGTGGTATTCCCATTTTACAGACGAAGTAACTGAGTCAGAGAGCAGATGACGATCTTCCCGAAGCCCACCTAGCTAGTAGGTGGCAGAACAATCTCAGAGTGTCAGCTAGGTTCTACCAGTGGCTCAAAGACAGGTTCATGTGAAGAGTCTTGGGGTCTTGGTGGTCACTGCAGAATATCACCTATAGGCATAATATTTTCCTTTTTAAACTTGAAATGACTAAATGTATAATTTTGTGCTAAGTCGCATGCCATCTTAACAGGTTTCTGGGATGGGCAAAGACCTAAATGAAAGTATAAGGGTGAAAAAGTATGAAGGCAAAACATAAAATTAATATATCTCTATCTTTTGACTTCTTTCTCTCCTTGTAAAGTGAGTATAGAGGGTTCCTACTGAGTTTCATCAGTGGGTCACATGGGTTCAGCTATTGCATTCCATGAAAGGAGAGTTAGAACCCACCTCCACCACCCGGCCATGTTTTGTCATTCTTTAATATTAATGTAATAGCGGCTGCCCTTTTTCGAGCATCTACATATGACAAGTAGGTTTTTATGCTATTTTACAGGTGAGGAGATTCTGGCTCACAGAAGTGAAGTAATCTGCTCAAGATGAAATAGCCAGCTGGTGAAATTACTGAGACAAGCACTCAGGTCTGTGGAGATTTTCTGCAGGACTATTTCAAATCCCCCACATTAGTTCCATGCCTCATTCTTATTTCTTTATTTCTGCTATTTTTTTCCCCCTCACTTGATGTCATAGTTTCCTATTGACGCTGTAACAAATTACCACAAACCTGGTGGCTTACAACAACACACACTTGTTCTCTTACAGCTCTGGAGGTCACAGGTCTGAAATCAGTGTCCCTGGGCTGAAATCAAGGTGTTGGAAGGGCCGCACTCTCTGCAGAGGCTCCTGGGGAGACTCCATTTCCTTGCCTTTTCCAGTGTCTAGAGATGCATTCCTTGTGTTCCTTGGGTCATGGCCCCTTCCTCTATCTTCACAGCCAGCAGCGTAGCATCTCTCTCTCTGATTCAGCACCCATGGCTGCTTTGGAGCAGTCTAATCTCCCTCTCTGCTTCTTTCCACACATTGCCTTCTTTTCTGTCTGTGTCAAATCTCCCTCTGCCTCTCTCTTGAAAGGGCATTTGTGATTGCATTTAGGACCCATCTGGACTATCCAAAATAATCTCACGAACTCAAGCACCTTAACTTGATCACACCTTTTTCCATTTAAGGAAATAATCACAGCTTTCAGGGATGAGGACTTGATATCTTAGGGGGACATTTTTTTAGCCGACCGCACCTTCCCTCAGAAAATTGCACTTTGCTTATTTTTACGGAAGTGGAAGTGGGATTAAGTTTGATCATCCACACTATCTTGCTTGGTCTGCTTGGTGACCGTGAACACTATATGTTTACTGATTTCTTTCCAGCTATCCAACTTTGTGAGCCAGTTGCCTCATCAGAGTGTCCAGTTCATGGTGCGTGCCCTCTCCCTTACATGGTTGTTATGAGAAAATTTCGCACAAGACAGTGCCTACTCAACAGTAAAAGATAAGGAATTAAGCTCATGAAAAGGAGAAAAGTGCCTTTAGGGAGCTGACGACCAAATTGTGGCAATATATCACACATACACATGAAAAGTTGCCTAGTAAAGCCAAGGATTGTTTACTAATTCACAAGCCATGAAGGGCAAATGAAATTCAGAAGAGAAAGTGTCCCATGAGCTGAGGAGGTCAGAGAAGGCTGGAGAGGCTGCAGCCTGTATTGAGTTTTGAACAGCTGGTAGGATTTGTAACAAGTAGAAGGAAGCTACCATATTTGAACATCTTCTATGGGCTGAACCTTTCATACCTGTCATCTCATTTATTCCTTACCACAACCTTGGGTGGTGGGTATTACATATATATTATATATATATATATATATATGTTTACAAATGAGGAAACCGAGGCTTGATCAGAGAGTTTATGTCCCTTACTCAGCTAGTAGATGGCAGGCAGAGTTGAGATCCAACCTTAAGCCACCAGACGGGTGTGTGTTGTTTCTGCCTTCCAACATCTTTGGCCTGCCACCCTGGTCTCAGGGCTAAGTCATGGTAACACGATCATGGTGTCCACTGGACAAAGGGAAGAAGATGCCAGTAGTGCAGAGGAAAGAAACTACACAATATGAACACCTACAGTAGTAGAGGTGGCCCACAGGCTAGATCAGACTTGAAGATACATTTTTGGATGGCCTCACCCAAGGTTTAAAGAAAATATGAAGCCCATCCCTGCAGTTAAAAAAAAAAAAAAATAGCCACCTGGGCACGGTGGCTCATACCTGTAATCCCAACACTGTGGGAGGCCAAAGTTGGGGGATCACCTGAGGTCAGGAGTTCAAGATCAGCCTGACCAACATGGAGAAACCCTGTCTCTACTAAAAACACAAAATTAGCCAGGCGTGGTGGCACATGCCTATAATCCCAGCTACTCGGGAAGCTGAGGCAGGAGAATTGCTTGAACCCGGGAGGCAGAGGTTGCAGTGAGCTGAGATCACGC